>NW_028263386.1:28007500-28307500 GCF_051168715.1 Poecilia mexicana | reverse complement strand
TCATGGTGTATAGTCAAAGTTTGGGACTTAGCCACGCCCCCACGGGTCAGTAGAGTTCATCATGGGAGAGTTCATCATCATGTCATTTCATGTCAGCCTGCACAGGATGAAACCCATAAGAATTAGAGAGTAAAAGTAAGACATACAATTGAAGAAAGAGGTTACTTCCTGTCGGAAGTGGGCGGGGCTAGGGTGATGTCATCAATCGACCACCTAACTATGATGAAGGCTGGTCTATAATGAGACATAGAAAGTCTGATGCAGCTGTGACCTGGCATTTGGAAGTTATTTCACATTCATGTTTCATGCTGTATAGTCAAAGTTTGGGACTTAGCCACGCCCCCACGGGTCAGTCGAGTTCATCATGGGAGAGTTCATCATCATATCATGTCATGTCAGCCTACACCGGATGAAACCCATATGACTTAGAGAGTAAAAGTAAGACATACAATAGAAAAAACAGGTGACTTCCTGTCGGAAGTGGGCGGGGTTAAGGTGATGACCATCTCAATGTGATGAGGGGTGGTCTGTAGTCAGATATAGGAAGTCTGATGCAGCTGTGACCTTCTATGTGGAAGTTATTGCATCTTGATGTTTCATGGCGAATAGTCAAAGTTTGGGACTTAGCCACGCCCACATGCTTTGACATAGAAAAATTCCTACGATAACTTTTCATCTTTAATGTCTCAAGTCTCTGCTGACTGAGTTTGAAGTCTCTATCTCAAAAGCTGCAGGAGGAGATAGATCAGATGCGATGTCTATGAAAAAGAGGAAATGGCTGATTTTGATCCAAAATGGCCGACTTTCTGTTGGGTTTGCACCATGGCTCCAAGAGACTTTTTTGTAGGTCCTGACATGATACACATGTGTACCAAGTTTCATAATTCTAGGTTAAAGCATGGCTTGGGGCTGATCATTTAAAAATTTCTAGGGGGCGCTGTAGAGAAATTAGGCCACGCCCATCAACGACTGTTATGGATTCCTGTTCGGGGATGGATAAGGATGCATCCTAGTGAGTTTGGTGCAGCTGGGCTGAACGATGTGGAATCTAGAGCCAAACGTATGTCGGCGGCGTTCCCTCTGCTTCGCCGCGCTGCCATGGCCACGCCCTCTACTGAAAACTCTTGGCGCTTTAAAGCAAGTGAGACCAACATGTTATCTGTCATCCACCACAGAATCATCTTGATTAGGTGGAGAGAGCCATAGATGGAGCTTTACAAGTCAAAAAAAGGCACTTCCTGTTCTGAGGGGGCGGGGCTTAGATGACGTCAGACTATGACAACATAGGATCGTAGGGGACCCTACCAGGATCACTCATGTCAAGTTTGGTGCAGCTGGCCTCAAAATTGTGGAATCCACAGCCAAACGTAAGGACACGGCGTTTAGGGTCACTTCGCCACGCCGCCACGCCCACCTGCTGGATTCAAATGAGCTTGGCTTGGAATCCTCAACACACCAACATGTTTTCTGTCTGTGGACACAGTTTCACCTCGATTAGGTCAAAGGGGTCAGATAGCGACCGTTCAGCGTAAAAAATGACACTTCCTGTTCTCAGGGGGCGTGGCCTAAGTGACGTCATCATTTGACCGTTGGGTATTGTAGAGCATCCCATGATGATCAATCACTGAAAGTTTGGTGCTTCTATGAGTTTTTTTCAAAGAGTTATAACAGTTTGATGTTTCATGGCGAATCGGTGACCTTTGACCCCCGGAAAGACCCCTTCAGCAAGCCCGAAAACGCAAACCTACGATAACTTTGGATCGGCCATGCCTTATGAACGATCTGACCGAGTTTGAAGCCGATCGATCGAAATCCCTAGGACAAGTTCGATCAAATGCGAACCCTGCAAACGCCCAAAATCGGGTCAAAATCGGAACTTTAATCCAAAATGGCCGACAATCTGTGATACTTGCACTATGACATTAATTGTAAATTCTGAGTGTTTTGGGGAGCTGTACAAGTGTACCAAGTTTCAAGTCTCTACGATAAAGTAAGTGAATAGGAAAGGGTCCTTTGAAAGTTGCTAGGTGGCGCCCTTGAGCCGTTTCTTGTGCGATTTTTCTGGGGACCTTAAAATACGTAAATTTTACACGGGCTCTATGCCCCCGCCAAGTTTGGTGAGTTTTTGAATATGAGAAAGCCCCCAAAAAGCCAATTCTTTTGGCACAAGAACTATAATAAGAAACAGTACAGTTACAATAGGCTCTCGCAGCGCTTAGCTGCTCGGGCCTAATAATTAAAGCTCCGCGGAGCCTCAAGCGGCCCTCGCAGCCAAGCGCCGCTCAAGCCTATAGCCACCGCGGATGTTCCAGCACCGCCTCCCGCCGGCCACCGCCGACGCTCGCGCGCCATCCTCCACGCGATCCGCTTCGATGTCTTCGGCAGCGTTCCCTGGCCATGCAGCCAAAATCTGGAGCAGATTGGGCCATGTGGCAAGGAGATACAGCTGTCGATTTACCTAGGGGGCGCAGTGGAGTCAAATTGCAATTAAACTCTATTGGGCTCCTTAGAGGTTCACAAGTGTCACTCATAAAAAGTCTGGAGCAAATGGGATGATGCGTGTGTTAATAAGAGACAATCGTTTGCATATGGCGAGGGTGAGCCATTTTGCCACGCCCCCACGGGTCAGTAGGCATTGACAGAGTTCATCTTCATGGCATTTTATGTCAGTCTGCACAGGATGAAACCCATATGACTGAGAGAGTAAAAGTCAGACATACAGTAGAAAAAACAGGTGACTTCCTGTCGGAAGTGGGCGGGGCTAAGGTGATGTCATCAATCGACCACCTAACTGTGATGAGGACTGGTCTATAATGAGACATAGAAAGTTTGATGCAGCTGTGACCTGGCATGTGGAAGTTATTTCACATTCATGTTTCATGGTGAATAGTCAAAGTTTGGGACTAAGCCACGCTTAGTCCCAAACTTACCAGTAGGCATTTACAGAGTTCATAATCATCTCATTTTATGTCAGCCTGCACAGGGTTGGAATCCATGACAGACCAACATGACTTAGAGAGTAAAAGTCAGACATACAGTAGAAAAAACAGGTGACTTCCTGTCGGAAGTGGGCGGGGCTAAGGTGATGTCATCAATCGACCACCTAACTGTGATGAGGGGTGGTCTATAATGAGACACAGAAAGTCTGATGCAGCTGTGACCTTATATGTGGATGTTATGTCACTTTGATGCTTAATGGTGAATAGTCAAAGTTTGGGACTTAACCACGCCCACATGCTTTGACATAGAAAAATTCCTACGATAACTTTTCATCTTTAATGTCTCAAGTCTCTGCTGACTGAGTTTGAAGTCTCTATCTCAAAAGCTGCAGGAGGAGATAGATCAGATGCGATGTCTATGAAAAAGAGGAAATGGCTGATTTTGATCCAAAATGGCCGACTTCCTGTTGGGTTTGCACCATGGCTCCAAGAGACTTTTTTGTAGGTCCTGACATGATACACATGTGTACCAAGTTTCATAATTCTAGGTTAAAGCATGGCTTGGGGCTGATCATTTAAAAATTTCTAGGGGGCGCTGTAGAGAAATTAGGCCACGCCCATCAACGACTGTTATGGATTCCTGTTCGGGGATGGATAAGGATGCATCCTAGTGAGTTTGGTGCAGCTGGGCTGAACGATGTGGAATCTAGAGCCAAACGTATGGCGGCGGCGTTACCTCTGCTTCGCCGCGGTCCCACGGCCACGCCCTCTACAGAAGACTCTTGGCGCTTTAAAGCAAGTGAGACTAACATGTTATCTGTCATCCAACACAGAATCATGTTGATTAGGTGCAGTGAGCCAGAAAGGCAGCTTTCCGTGGAAAAAAAAGCACTTCCTGTTCTGAGGGGGCGGGGCTTAGATGACGTCAGACCATGACAACATAGGATCGTAGGGGACCCTACCAGGATCACTCATGTCAAGTTTGGTGCAGCTGGCCTCAAAATTGTGGAATCCACAGCCAAACGTAAGGACACGGCGTTTAGGGTCACTTCGCCACGCCGCCACGCCCACCTGCTGGATTCAAATGAGCTTGGCTTGGAATCCTCAACACACCAACATGTTTTCTGTCTGTGGACACAGTTTCACCTCGATTAGGTCAAAGGGGTCAGATAGCGACCGTTCAGCGTAAAAAATGACACTTCCTGTTCTCAGGGGGCGTGGCCTAAGTGACGTCATCATTTGACCGTTGGGTATTGTAGAGCATCCCATGATGATCAATCACTGAAAGTTTGGTGCTTCTATGAGTTTTTTTCAAAGAGTTATAACAGTTTGATGTTTCATGGCGAATCGGTGACCTTTGACCCCCGGAAAGACCCCTTCAGCAAGCCCGAAAACGCAAACCTACGATAACTTTGGATCGGCCATGCCTTATGAACGATCTGACCGAGTTTGAAGCCGATCGATCGAAATCCCTAGGACAAGTTCGATCAAATGCGAACCCTGCAAACGCCCAAAATCGGGTCAAAATCGGAACTTCAATCCAAAATGGCCGACAATCTGTGATACTTGCACTATGACATTAATTGTAAATTCTGAGTGTTTTGGGGAGCTCTACAAGTGTACCAAGTTTCAAGTCTCTACGATAAAGTAAGTGAATAGGAAAGGGTCTTTTGAAAGTTGCTAGGTGGCGCCCTTGAGCCGTTTCTTGTGCGATTTTTCTGGGGACCTTAAAATACGTAAATTTTACACGGGCTCTATGCCCCCGCCAAGTTTGGTGAGTTTTTGAATATGAGAAAGCCCCCAAAAAGCCAATTCTTTTGGCACAAGAACTATAATTAAAGCTCCGCGGAGCCTCAAGCGGCCCTCGCAGCCAAGCGCCGCTCAAGCCTATAGCCACCGCGGATGTTCCAGCACCGCCTCCCGCCAGCCACCGCCGACGCTCGCGCGCCGTCCTCCACGCGATCCGCTTCGATACATTCGGCAGCATTTCCTGGCCATGCACCCAAAATCTGGAGCAGATTGGGCCATGTGGCAAGGAGATACAGCTGTTTGATTAACCTAGGGGGCGCAGTGGAGTCAAATTGCAATTAAACTCTATTGGGCTCCTTAGAGGTTAACAAGTGTCACTCATAAAAAGTCTGGTGCAAATCGGATGATGCGTCTGTGAATAAGAGACGATCGTATGCATATGGCGAGGGACAGCCATTTTGTCACGCCCCCACGGGTCAGCAGGCATTTACAGAGTTCATCATCATCTCATTTTATGTCAGTCTGCACAGGGTTGGAATCCATGACACACCAACATGTTTTAGAGTGTAAAAGTAAGACATACAGTAGAAAAAACAGGTGACTTCCTGTCGGAAGTGGGCGGGGCTAACGTGATGTCATCAATCGACCACCTAACTGTTATGAGGACTGGTCTATAATGAGACATAGAAAGTGTTATGCAGCTCTGACCTGGCATTTGGAAGTTATTTCACATTCATGTTTCATGGTGATTAGTCAAAGTTTGGGACTTAGCCACGCCCCCACGGGTCAGTAGAGTTCATCATGGGAGAGGTCATCATCATTTAATTTCATGTCAGTCAGGACAGGATGAAACCCATAAGAATTAGAGAGTAAAAGTAAGACATACAATTGAAGAAAGAGGTTACTTCCTGTCGGAAGTGGGCGGGGCTAGGGTGATGTCATCAATCGACCACCTAACTATGATGAAGGCTGGTCTATAATGAGACATAGAAAGTCTGATGCAGCTGTGACCTGGCATTTGGAAGGTATTTCACATTCATGTTTCATGCTGTATAGTCAAAGTTTGGGACTTAGCCACGCCCCCACGGGTCAGTCGAGTTCATCATGGGAGAGTTCATCATCATATCATGTCATGTCAGCCTACACCGGATGAAACCCATATGACTTAGAGAGTAAAAGTAAGACATACAATAGAAAAAACAGGTGACTTCCTGTCGGAAGTGGGCGGGGTTAAGGTGATGTCATCAACTGACCATCTCAATGTGATGAGGGGTGGTCTGTAGTCAGATATAGGAAGTCTGATGCAGCTGTGACCTTCTATGTGGAAGTTATTGCATCTTGATGTTTCATGGCGAATAGTCAAAGTTTGGGACTTAGCCACGCCCACATGCTTTGACATAGAAAAATTCCTACGATAACTTTTCATCTTTAATGTCTCAAGTCTCTGCTGACTGAGTTTGAAGTCTCTATCTCAAAAGCTGCAGGAGGAGATAGATCAGATGCGATGTCTATGAAAAAGAGGAAATGGCTGATTTTGATCCAAAATGGCCGACTTCCTGTTGGGTTTGCACCATGGCTCCAAGAGACTTTTTTGTAGGTCCTGACATGATACACATGTGTACTAAGTTTCATAATTGTAGGTTAAAGCATGGCTTGGGGCTGATCATTTAAAAATTTCTAGGGGGCGCTGTAGAGAAATTAGGCCACGCCCATCAACGACTGTTATGGATTCCTGTTCGGGGATGGATAAGGATGCATCCTAGTGAGTTTGGTGCAGCTGGGCTGAACGATGTGGAATCTAGAGCCAAACGTATGGCGGCGGCGTTACCTCTGCTTCGCCGCGGTCCCACGGCCACGCCCTCTACAGAAGACTGTTGGCGCTTTAAAGCAAGTGAGACTAACATGTTATCTGTCATCCAACACAGAATCATGTTGATTAGGTGCAGTGAGCCAGAAAGGCAGCTTTCCATGGAAAAAAAAGCACTTCCTGTTCTGAGGGGGCGGGGCTTAGATGACGTCAGACTATGACAACATAGGATCGTAGGGGACCCTACCAGGATCACTCATGTCAAGTTTGGTGCAGCTGGCCTCAAAATTGTGGAATCCACAGCCAAACGTAAGGACACGGCGTTTAGGGTCACTTCGCCACGCCGCCACGCCCACCTGCTGGATTCAAATGAGCTTGGCTTGGAATCCTCAACACACCAACATGTTTTCTGTCTGTGGACACAGTTTCACCTCGATTAGGTCAAAGGGGTCAGATAGCGACCGTTCAGCGTAAAAAATGACACTTCCTGTTCTCAGGGGGCGTGGCCTAAGTGACGTCATCATTTGACCGTTGGGTATTGTAGAGCATCCCATGATGATCAATCACTGAAAGTTTGGTGCTTCTATGAGTTTTTTTCAAAGAGTTATAACAGTTTGATGTTTCATGGCGAATCGGTGACCTTTGACCCCCGGAAAGACCCCTTCAGCAAGCCCGAAAACGCAAACCTACGATAACTTTGGATCGGCCATGCCTTTTGAACGATCTGACCGAGTTTCAAGCCGATCGATCGAAATCCCTAGGACAAGTTCGATCAAATGCGAACCCTGTAAACGCCCAAAATCGGGTCAAAATCGGAACTTTAATCCAAAATGGCCGACAATCTGTGATACTTGCACTATGACATTAATTGTAAATTCAGAGTGTTTTGGGGAGCTCTACAAGTGTACCAAGTTTCAAGTCTCTACGATAAAGTAAGTGAATAGGAAAGGGTCTTTTGAAAGTTGCTAGGTGGCGCCCTTGAGCCGTTTCTTTTGCGATTTTTGCAACCACCATAAAATACAAAATTTTTCACCGGGCTCTATGCCCCCGCCACGTTTGGTGAGTTTTTGAATATGATAAAGCCCCCAAAAAGCCCCCCAAAGAAGGTGGCAGAAAAATAATAATAATAAACAGCAAGGTTTCAATAGGCTCTCGCAGCGATAGCTGCTCGGGCCTAATAATAAACAGCACAGTTTCAATAGGCTCTCGCAGCGCTTAGCTGCTCGGGCCTAATTAAAGCTCCGCGGAGCCTCAAGCGGCCCTCGCAGCTAGCGCTGCTCCGGCCTATAGCCACCGCGGGGGTACCAGCACCGCCACCCGCCCGCCACCGCCGACGCTCGCGCGCCCTCATCCACGCTATCCGCTTTTACGGCTTCGGTAGAGCTCCCTGGCGATGAACCAAAAATCTGGAGCACATCGGGCCATGTAGAGAGGAGATACAGCTGTTTGATTAACCTAGGGGGCGCAGTGGAGTCAAATCACAATTAAACTCTATTGGGCTCCTTAGAGGTTCACAAGTGTCACTCATACAATGTCTGGTGCAAATCGGATGATGCGTTTGTGAATACGAGACGAACGTATGCATATTACGAGGGACAGCCATTTTGCCACGCACCCACGGGTCAGTAGAGTTCATCATCAATGAGTTCATCATCAATAAGTTCATCATCATTTCATTTTATGTCAGTCTGCACAGGATTAAACCCATATGAATTAGACTGTAAGACATACATTTGAAAAAACATGTTACTTCCTTTCGGAAGTGGGCGGGGCAAAGGTGACGTCATCAATCGACCACCTAACTGTGATGAGGGGTGGTCTGTAGTCAGATATAGGAAGTCTGATGCAGCTGTGACCTTCTATGTGGAAGTTATTGCATCTTGATGTTTCATGGCGAATAGTCAAAGTTTGGGACTTAGCCACGCCCACATGCTTTGACATAGAAAAATTCCTACGATAACTTTTCATCTTTAATGTCTCAAGTCTCTGCTGACTGAGTTTGAAGTCTCTATCTCAAAAGCTGCAGGAGGAGATAGATCAGATGCGATGTCTATGAAAAAGAGGAAATGGCTGATTTTGATCCAAAATGGCCGACTTCCTGTTGGGTTTGCAACATGGCTCCAAGAGACTGTTTTGTAGGTCCTGACATCATACACATGTGTACCAAGTTTCATAATTCTAGGTTAAAGCATGGCTTGGGGCTGATCATTTAAAAATTTCTAGGGGGCGCTGTAGAGAAATTAGGCCACGCCCATCAACGACTGTTATGGATTCCTGTTTGGGGACGAATAAGGATGCATCCTAGTGAGTTTGGTGCAGCTGGGCTGAACGATGTGGATTCTAGAGCCAAACGTATGGTGGCGGCGTTACTTCTGCTTCGCCGCGGTCCCACGGCCACGCCCTCTACAGAAGACTCTTGGCGCTTTAAAGCAAGTGAGACTAACATGTTATCTGTCATCCAACACAGAATCATGTTGATTAGGTGCAGTGAGCCAGAAAGGCAGCTTTCCATGGAAAAAAAAGCACTTCCTGTTCTGAGGGGGCGGGGCTTAGATGACGTCAGACTATGACAACATAGGATCGTAGGGGACCCTACCAGGATCAATCATGTCAAGTTTGGTGCAGCTGGCCTCAAAATTGTGGAATCCACAGCCAAACGTAAGGACACGGCGTTTAGGGTAACTTCGCCACGCCGCCACGCCCACCTGCTCGATTGAAATGAGCTTGGCTTGGAATCCTCAACACACCAACATGTTTTCTGTCTGTGGACACAGTTTCACCTCGATTAGGTCAAAGGGGTCAGATAGCGACCATTCAGCGTAAAAAATGACACTTCCTGTTCTCAGGGGGCGTGGCCTAAGTGACGTCATCATTTGACCGTTGGGTATTGTAGAGCATCCCATGATGATCAATCACTGAAAGTTTGGTGCTTCTATGAGTTTTTTTCAAAGAGTTATAACAGTTTGATGTTTCATGGCGAATCGGTGACCTTTGACCCCCGGAAAGACCCCTTCAGCAAGCCCGAAAACGCAAACCTACGATAACTTTGGATCGGCCATGCCTTTTGAACGATCTGACCGAGTTTCAAGCCGATCGATCGAAATCCCTAGGACAAGTTCGATCAAATGCGAACCCTGTAAACGGACAAAATCCGGTCAAAATCGGAACTTCAATCCAAAATGGCCGACAATCTGTGATACTTGCACTATGACATTAATTGTAAATTCAGAGTGTCTTGGGGAGCTCTACAAGTGTACCAAGTTTCAAGTCTCTACGATAAAGTAAGTGAATAGGAAAGGGTCTTTTGAAAGTTGCTAGGTGGCGCCCTTGAGCCGTTTCTTGTGCGATTTTTCTGGGGACCTTAAAATACGAAATTTTTCACCGGGCTCTATGCCCCCGCCACGTTTGGTGAGTTTTTGAATATGATAAAGCCCCCAAAAAGCCCCCTAAAAAGGGTGGCAGAATCGTAATAATAATTAAAGCTCCGCGGAGCCTCAAGCGGCCCTCGCAGCTAGCGCTGCTCCGGCCTATAGCCACCGCGGGGGTACCAGCACCGCCACCCGCCCGCCACCGCCGACGCTCGCGCGCCCTCATCCACGCTATCCGCTTTTACGGCTTCGGCAGAGCTCCCTGGCGATGAACCAAAAATCTGGAGCACATCGGGCCATGTAGAGAGGAGATACAGCTGTTTGATTAACATAGGGGGCGCAGTGGAGTCAAATTGCAATTAAACTCCACTGGGCTCCTTAGAGGTTCACAAGTGTCACTCATAAAAAGTCTGGTGTAAATCGGATGATGTGTCTGTGAATAAGAGATGATCGTATGCATATGGCGAGGGACAGCCATTTTGCGACGCCCCCACGCATCAGTAGGCATTGACAGAGTTCATCTTCATGTCATTTTATGTCAGTCTGCACAGGATGAATCCCATATGACTTAGAGTGTAAAAGTAAGACATACAGTAGAAAAAACAGGTGACTTCCTGTCGGAAGTGGGCGGGGCTAAGGTGATGTCATCAATCGACCACCTAACCGTGATGAGGACTGGTCTATAATGAGACATAGAAAGTCTGATGCAGCTGTGACCTTGTATGTGCATGTTATGTCACTTTGATGCTTAATGGTGAATAGTCAAAGTTTGGGACTTTGCCACGCCCACACGCTTTGACACACAAAAATTCCTGTGATAACTTCAGACCTTTAGTGTCTCAACTCTCTGCTGACTGAGTTTGAAGTCTGTATCTCGAAAGCTGTAGGAGGAGATGGATCAGATGTGACGTCTATGAAAAACAGTAAATGGCGGATTTTGATCCAAAATGGCCGACTTCCTTTTGGGTTTGCACCATGGCTCCAAGAGACTTTTTTGTAGGTCCTGACATCATACACATGTGTACCAAGTTTCATAATTCTAGGTTAAAGCATGGCTTGGGGCTGATTATTTAAATAATTCTAGGGGGCGCTGTAGAGAAATTAGGCCACGCCCATGAACGACTGTTATGGATTCCTGTTCGGGGATAAATAAGGATGCATCCTAGTGAGTTTGGTGCAGCTGGGCTGAACGATGTGGAATCTAGAGGCAAACGTATGGCGGCGGCGTTCCCTCTGCTTCGCCGCGCTGCCACGGCCACGCCCTCTACTGAAGACTCTTGGCGCTTTAAAGCAAGTGAGACCAACATGTTATCTGTCATCCAACACAGAATCATCTTGATTAGGTTGAGAGAACCATAGATGGAGCTTTACAAGTCAAAAAAAGGCACTTCCTGTTCTGAGGGGGCGGGGCTTAGATGACGTCAGACTATGACGACATAGGATCGTAAGGCATCCCACCAGGATCACTCATGTGAAGTTTGGTGCAGCTGGGCTTAAAATTGTGGAATCTACAGCCAAACGTATGGCGACGGCGTTACAGGTCAGTTCGCCACGCTGCCACGCCCACCTGCTCCATCAAAGCGAAACAGGGTTGGAATCCATGACACACCAACATGTTTTCTGTCTGTGGACACAGTTTCATGTTGATTAGGTCAAAGGGGTCAGATAGCGACCATTCACAGTAAAAAATGACACTTCCTGTTCTAAGGGGGCGTGGCCTAAGTGATGTCATCATTTGACCATTGGGTATTGTAGGGGACCCGATGATGATCAATCACTGACAGTTTGGTGCTGCTGTGAGTTTTTTTGTAAAAGTTATAACCGTTTTATTTTTCATGGCGACTAGGTGAACTTTGACCCCAGGTAACCCCCCTTCAGGAAGGTCGAAAACGCAAACCTACGATAACTTTGGATCGGCCATGCCTTATGAACGATCTGACCGAGTTTGAAGCCGATCGATCGAAATCCCTAGGACAAGTTCGAAAAAATGCGAACCCTGTAAACGGCCAAAATCGGGTCAAAATCGGAACTTCAATCCAAAATGGCCGACATTCTGTGATACTTGCACTATGACATTAATTGTAAATTCTGAGTGTCTTGGGGAGCTCTACAAGTGTACCAAGTTTCAAGTCTCTACGATAAAGTAAGTGAATAGGAAAGGGTCCTTTGAAATTTGCCAGGTGGCGCCCTTGAGCCGTTTCTTGTGCGATTTTTCTGAGGACCTTAAAATACGTAAATTTTACACGGGCTCTATGCCCCCGCCACGTTTGGTGAGTTTTTGAATATGATAAAGCCCCCAAAAAGCCAATTCATTTGGCACAAGAACTATAATAATAATAATAATAATAATAAGAAACAGCGCGATTACAATAGGCCTTCGCAGCGCTTAGCTGCTCGGGCCTAATTAAAGCTCCGCGGAGCCTCAAGCGGCCCTCGCAGCCAAGCGCCGCTCAAGCCTAGCCACCGCGGATGTTCCAGCACCGCCTCCCCCCAGCCACCGCCTCCCCTCAGCACCACCTCCCCCCAGCCACTGCCTCCCCTCAGCACCATGTCACCCCAGCCACCGCCTACCCCCAGCCACTTCCTTGCTCTCACGGAGCTGCCAAACCCGCCCTGAAGATAGTCACCCTGTCATGTTCGACATTGCTCCCAGACAATGCACAAAAATCTGGTGTAGATCAGCTAATATCGCAAGGAGACACAGGTGTTTGATTAACCTTGGTGCGCAGTGGAGTCAAATCGCAATTAAACTCTATTGGGCTCCTTAGAGGTTCACAAGTGTCACTCATACAATGTCTGGTGCAAATCGGATGATGCGTTTGTGAATACGAGACGAACGTATGCATATTACGAGGGACAGCCATTTTGCCACGCCCCCACGGGTCAGTAGAGTACATCATCAATGAGTTCATCATCAATAAGTTCATCATCATTTCATTTTATGTCAGTCAGGACAGGATGAAACCCATAAGAATTAGAGAGAAAAAGTAAGACATACAGTAGAAAAAACAGGTGACTTCCTGTCGGAAGTGGGCGGGGCTAATGTTATGTCATCAATCGACCACCTAACTGTCATGATGGCTGGTCTATAATGACACATAGAAAGTCTGATGCAGCTGTGACCTGGCATTAGGAAGTAATTTCACATTCATGTTTCATGATGTATATTCAAAGTTTGGGACTTAGCCACGCCCCCACGGGTCAGTAGAGTTCATCACGGCAGAGTTCATCATCATTTCATTTCATGTCAGCCTGCACAGGATGAAACCCATAAGAATTAGAGAGTAAAAGTAAGACATACAATTGAAGAAAGAGGTTAGTTCCTGTCGGAAGTGGGCGGGGCTAGGGTGATGTCATCAATCGACCACCTAACTATGATGAAGGCTGGTCTATAATGAGACATAGGAAGTCTGATGCAGCTGTGACCTTCTATGTGGAAGTTATTGCATCTTGATGTTTCATGGCGAATAGTCAAAGTTTGGGACTTAGCCACGCCCACATGCTTTGACATAGAAAAATTCCTACGATAACTTTTCATCTTTAATGTCTCAAGTCTCTGCTGACTGAGTTTGAAGTCTCTATCTCAAAAGCTGCAGGAGGAGATAGATCAGATGCGATGTCTATGAAAAAGAGGAAATGGCTGATTTTGATCCAAAATGGCCGACTTCCTGTTGGGTTTGCACCATGGCTCCAAGAGACTTTTTTGTAGGTCCTGATATGATACACATGTGTACCAAGTTTCATAATTCTAGGTTAAAGCATGGCTTGGGGCTGATCATTTAAAAATTTCTAGGGGGCGCTGTAGAGAAATTAGGCCACGCCCATCAACGACTGTTATGGATTCCTGTTCGGGGATGGATAAGGATGCATCCTAGTGAGTTTGGTGCAGCTGGGCTGAACGATGTGGAATCTAGAGCCAAACGTATGGCGGCGGCGTTACCTCTGCTTCGCCGCGGTCCCACGGCCACGCCCTCTACAGAAGACTCTTGGCGCTTTAAAGCAAGTGAGACTAACATGTTATCTGTCATCCAACACAGAATCATGTTGATTAGGTGCAGTGAGCCAGAAAGGCAGCTTTCCATGGAAAAAAAAGCACTTCCTGTTCTGAGGGGGCGGGGCTTAGATGACGTCAGACTATGACAACATAGGGTCGTAGGGAACCCTACCAGGATCACTCATGTCAAGTTTGGTGCAGCTGGCCTCAAAATTGTGGAATCCACAGCCAAACGTAAGGACACGGCGTTTAGGGTCACTTCGCCACGCCGCCACGCCCACCTGCTGGATTCAAATGAGCTTGGCTTGGAATCCTCAACACACCAACATGTTTTCTGTCTGTGGACACAGTTTCACCTCGATTAGGTCAAAGGGGTCAGATAGCGACCGTTCAGCGTAAAAAATGACACTTCCTGTTCTCAGGGGGCGTGGCCTAAGTGACGTCATCATTTGACCGTTGGGTATTGTAGAGCATCCCATGATGATCAATCACTGAAAGTTTGGTGCTTCTATGAGTTTTTTTCAAAGAGTTATAACAGTTTGATGTTTCATGGCGAATCGGTGACCTTTGACCCCCGGAAAGACCCCTTCAGCAAGCCCGAAAACGCAAACCTACGATAACTTTGGATCGGCCATGCCTTTTGAACGATCTGACCGAGTTTCAAGCCGATCGATCGAAATCCCTAGGTCAAGTTCGATCAAATGCGAACCCTGTAAACGCCCAAAATCGGGTCAAAATCGGAACTTTAATCCAAAATGGCCGACAATCTGTGATACTTGCACTATGACATTAATTGTAAATTCAGAGTGTTTTGGGGAGCTGTACAAGTGTACCAAGTTTCAAGTCTCTACGATAAAGTAAGTGAATAGGAAAGGGTCTTTTGAAAGTTGCTAGGTGGCGCCCTTGAGCCGTTTCTTTTGCGATTTTTTCAACGACCATAAAATACGAAATTTTTCACCGGGCTCTATGCCCCCGCCACGTTTGGTGAGTTTTTGAATATGATAAAGCCCCCAAAAAGCCCCCTAAAAAGGGTGGCAGAATCGTAATAATAATTAAAGCTCCGCGGAGCCTCAAGCGGCCCTCGCAGCTAGCGCTGCTCCGGCCTATAGCCACCGCGGGGGTACCAGCACCGCCACCCGCCCGCCACCGCCGACGCTCGCGCGCCCTCATCCACGCTATCCGCTTTTACGGCTTCGGCAGAGCTCCCTGGCAATGAACCAAAAATCTGGAGCACATCGGGCCATGTAGAGAGGAGATACAGCTGTTTGATTAACCTAGGGGGCGCAGTGGAGTCAAATCACAATTAAACTCTATTGGGCTCCTTAGAGGTTCACAAGTGTCACTCATACAATTTCTGGTGCAAATCGGATGATGCGTTTGTGAATACGAGACGAACGTATGCATATTACGAGGGACAGCCATTTTGCCACGCCCCCACGGGTCAGTAGAGTACATCATCAATGAGTTCATCATCAATAAGTTCATCATCATTTCATTTTATGTCAGTCTGCACAGGATTAAACCCATATGAATTAGACTGTAAGACATACATTTGAAAAAACATGTTACTTCCTTTCGGAAGTGGGCGGGGCAAAGGTGACGTCATCAGTCGACCACCTAACTGTGATGAGGGCTTATCTATAATGAGACATAGAAAGTGTGATGCAGCTCTGACCTGGCATTTGGAAGTTATTTCACATTCATGTTTCATGGTGTATAGTCAAAGTTTGGGACTTAGCCACGCCCACACGGGTCAGTAGAGTTCATCACGGCAGAGTTCATCATCATTTAATTTCATGTCAGTCAGCACAGGATGAAACCCATAAGAATTAGAGAGAAAAAGTCAGACATACAGTAGAAAAAGCAGGTGACTTCCTGTCGGAAGTGGGCGGGGCTAAGGTGACGTCATCAATCGACCACCTAACTGTGATGATTGCTGATCTATAATGAGACACAGAAAGTCTGATGCAGCTGTGACCTGGCATTTGGAAGTTATTTCACATTCATGTTTCATGGTGTATAGTCAAAGTTTGGGACTTAGCCACGCCCCCACGGGTCAGTCGAGTTCATCATGGGAGAGTTCATCATCATATCATGTCATGTCAGCCTACACCAGATGAAACCCATATGACTTAGAGAGTAAAAGTAAGACATACAATAGAAAAAACAGGTGACTTCCTGTCGGAAGTGGGCGGGGTTAAGGTGATGTCATCAACTGACCATCTCAATGTGATGAGGGGTGGTCTGTAGTCAGATATAGGAAGTCTGATGCAGCTGTGACCTTCTATGTGGAAGTTATTGCATCTTGATGTTTCATGGCGAATAGTCAAAGTTTGGGACTTAGCCACGCCCACATGCTTTGACATAGAAAAATTCCTACGATAACTTTTCATCTTTAATGTCTCAAGTCTCTGCTGACTGAGTTTGAAGTCTCTATCTCAAAAGCTGCAGGAGGAGATAGATCAGATGCGATGTCTATGAAAAAGAGGAAATGGCTGATTTTGATCCAAAATGGCCGACTTCCTGTTGGGTTTGCACCATGGCTCCAAGAGACTTTTTTGTAGGTCCTGACATGATACACATGTGTACCAAGTTTCATAATTCTAGGTTAAAGCATGGCTTGGGGCTGATCATTTAAAAATTTCTAGGGGGCGCTGTAGAGAAATTAGGCCACGCCCATCAACGACTGTTATGGATTCCTGTTCGGGGATGGATAAGGATGCGTCCTAGTGAGTTTGGTGCAGCTGGGCTGAACGATGTGGAATCTAGAGCCAAACGTATGGCGGCGGCGTTACCTCTGCTTCGCCGCGGTCCCACGGCCACGCCCTCTACAGAAGACTCTTGGCGCTTTAAAGCAAGTGAGACTAACATGTTATCTGTCATCCAACACAGAATCATGTTGATTAGGTGCAGTGAGCCAGAAAGGCAGCTTTCCATGGAAAAAAAAGCACTTCCTGTTCTGAGGGGGCGGGGCTTAGATGACGTCAGACTATGACAACATAGGATCGTAGGGGACCCTACCAGGATCACTCATGTCAAGTTTGGTGCAGCTGGCCTCAAAATTGTGGAATCCACAGCCAAACGTAAGGACACGGCGTTTAGGGTCACTTCGCCACGCCGCCACGCCCACCTGCTGGATTCAAATGAGCTTGGCTTGGAATCCTCAACACACCAACATGTTTTCTGTCTGTGGACACAGTTTCACCTTGATTAGGTCAAAGGGGTCAGATAGCGACCGTTCAGCGTAAAAAATGACACTTCCTGTTCTCAGGGGGCGTGGCCTAAGTGACGTCATCATTTGACCTTTGGGTATTGTAGAGCATCCCATGATGATCAATCACTGAAAGTTTGGTGCTTCTATGAGTTTTTTTCAAAGAATTATAACAGTTTGATGTTTCATGGCGAATCGGTGACCTTTGACCCCCGGAAAGACCCCTTCAGCAAGCCCGAAAACGCAAACCTACGATAACTTTGGATCGGCCATGCCTTTTGAACGATCTGACCGAGTTTCAAGCCGATCGATCGAAATCCCTAGGAGGAGTTAGATCAAATGCGAACCCTGTAAACGCCCAAAATCGGGTCAAAATCGGAGCTTCAATCCAAAATGGCCGACATTCTGTGATACTTGCACTATGACATTAATTGTAAATTCAGAGTGTCTTGGGGAGCTCTACAAGTGTACCAAGTTTCAAGTCTCTACGATAAAGTAAGTGAATAGGAAAGGGTCTTTTGAAAGTTGCTAGGTGGCGCCCTTGAGCCGTTTCTGTTGCGATTTTTCCGGGGACCTTAAAATACGTAATTTTCACGCAGACCTGATGCGTCCGCCAAGTTTGTTGAGTTTTTGAATATGATAAAGCCCCCTAAAAGCCAATTTATTTGGCGGAAGCATAATAATAATAATAATTAACAGCACGATTACAATAGGCCTTCGCAGCGCTTAGCTGCTCGGGCCTAATTAAAGCTCCGCGGAGCCTCAAGCGGCCCTCGCAGCCAAGCGCCGCTCAAGCCTATAGCCACCGCGGATGTTCCAGCACCGCCTCCCGCCGGCCACCGCCGACGCTCGCGCGCCGTCCTCCATGCGATCCGCTTCGATGTCTTCGGCAGCGTTCACTGGCCATGCACCCAAAATCTGGAGCAGATTGGGCCATGTGGCAAGGAGATACAGCTGTTTGATTAACCTAGGGGGCGCAGTGGAGTCAAATTGCAATTAAACTGTATTGGGCTCCTCAGAGGTTCACAAGTTTCACTCATAAAAAGTCTGGTGCAAATAGGATGATGCGTTTGTGAATAAGAGACGATCGTATGCATATGGCGAGGGACAGCCATTTTGCCACTCCCCCACGGGTCTGTAGGCATTGACAGAGTTCATCATCATCTCATGTTATGTCAGTGTGCACAGGGTTGGAATCCATGACACACCAACATCTTTTAGAGTGTAAAAGTAAGACATACAGTATAAAAAACAGGTGACTTCCTGTCGGAAGTGGGCGGGGCTAAGGTGATGTCATCAATCGACCACCTAACTGTGATGAGGGCTGGTCTATAATGAGACATAGAAAGTCTGATGCAGCTCTGACCTGGCATTTGGAAGTTATTTCACATTCATGTTTCATGGTGTATAGTCAAAGTTTGGGACTTAGCCACGCCCCCACGGGTCAGTAGAGTTCATCATGGGAGAGTTCATCATCATGTCATTTCATGTCAGCCTGCACAGGATGAAACCCATAAGAATTAGAGAGTAAAAGTAAGACATACAATAGAAAAAACAGGTGACTTCCTGTCGGAAGTGGGCGGGGTTAAGGTGATGTCATCAACTGACCATCTCAATGTGATGAGGGGTGGTCTGTAGTCAGATATAGGAAGTCTGATGCAGCTGTGACCTTCTATGTGGAAGTTATTGCATCTTGATGTTTCATGGCGAATAGTCAAAGTTTGGGACTTAGCCACGCCCACATGCTTTGACATAGAAAAATTCCTACGATAACTTTTCATCTTTAATGTCTCAAGTCTCTGCTGACTGAGTTTGAAGTCTCTATCTCAAAAGCTGCAGGAGGAGATAGATCAGATGCGATGTCTATGAAAAAGAGGAAATGGCTGATTTTGATCCAAAATGGCCGACTTCCTGTTGGGTTTGCACCATGGCTCCAAGAGACTTTTTTGTAGGTCCTGACATGATACACATGTGTACCAAGTTTCATAATTCTAGGTTAAAGCATGGCTTGGGGCTGATCATTTAAAAATTTCTAGGGGGCGCTGTAGAGAAATTAGGCCACGCCCATCAACGACTGTTATGGATTCCTGTTCGGGGATGGATAAGGATGCATCCTAGTGAGTTTGGTGCAGCTGGGCTGAACGATGTGGAATCTAGAGCCAAACGTATGGCGGCGGCGTTACCTCTGCTTCGCCGCGGTCCCACGGCCACGCCCTCTACAGAAGACTCTTGGCGCTTTAAAGCAAGTGAGACTAACATGTTATCTGTCATCCAACACAGAATCATGTTGATTAGGTGCAGTGAGCCAGAAAGGCAGCTTTCCATGGAAAAAAAAGCACTTCCTGTTCTGAGGGGGCGGGGCTTAGATGACGTCAGACTATGACAACATAGGATCGTAGGGGACCCTACCAGGATCACTCATGTCAAGTTTGGTGCAGCTGGCCTCAAAATTGTGGAATCCACAGCCAAACGTAAGGACACGGCGTTTAGGGTCACTTCGCCACGCCGCCACGCCCACCTGCTGGATTCAAATGAGCTTGGCTTGGAATCCTCAACACACCAACATGTTTTCTGTCTGTGGACACAGTTTCACCTCGATTAGGTCAAAGGGGTCAGATAGCGACCGTTCAGCGTAAAAAATGACACTTCCTGTTCTCAGGGGGCGTGGCCTAAGTGACGTCATCATTTGACCGTTGGGTATTGTAGAGCATCCCATGATGATCAATCACTGAAAGTTTGGTGCTTCTATGAGTTTTTTTCAAAGAGTTATAACAGTTTGATGTTTCATGGCGAATCGGTGACCTTTGACCCCCGGAAAGACCCCTTCAGCAAGCCCGAAAACGCAAACCTACGATAACTTTGGATCGGCCATGCCTTTTGAATGATCTGACCGAGTTTGAAGCCGATCGATCGAAATCCCTAGGACAAGTTCGATCAAATGCGAACCCTGTAAACGCCCAAAATCGGGTCAAAATCGGAACTTCAATCCAAAATGGCCGACAATCTGTGATACTTGCACTATGACATTAATTGTAAATTCAGAGTGTCTTGGGGAGCTCTACAAGTGTACCAAGTTTCAAGTCTCTACGATAAAGTAAGTGAATAGGAAAGGGTCCTTTGAAAGTTGCTAGGTGGCGCCCTTGAGCCGTTTCTTTAGCGATTTTTCTGGGGACCTTAAAATACGTAAATTTTACACGGGCTCTATGCCCCCGCCACGTTTGGTGAGTTTTTGAGTATGATAAAGCCCCCAAAAAGCCAATTCATTTGGCTGAAGAACTATAATAATAAGAAACAGCAAGGTTTCAATAGGCTCTCGCAGCGCTTAGCTGCTCGGGCCTAATAAGAAACAGCAAGGTTTCAATAGGCTCTCGCAGCGCTTAGCTGCTCGGGCCTAATAATTAAAGCTCCGCGGAGCCTCAAGCGGCCCTCGCAGCCAAGCGCCGCTCAAGCCTATAGCCACCGCGGATGTTCCAGCACCGCCTCCCGCCGGCCACCGCCGACGCTCGCGCGCCGTCCTCCATGCGATCCGCTTCGATGTCTTCGGCAGCGTTCACTGGCCATGCACCCAAAATCTGGAGCAGATTGGGCCATGTGGCAAGGAGATACAGCTGTTTGATTAACCTAGGGGGCGCAGTGGAGTCAAATTGCAATTAAACTGTATTGGGCTCCTCAGAGGTTCACAAGTTTCACTCATAAAAAGTCTGGTGCAAATAGGATGATGCGTTTGTGAATAAGAGACGATCGTATGCATATGGCGAGGGACAGCCATTTTTGCCACACCCACAAGGGTCAGATGCCATTGACAGAGTTCATCTTCATGGCATTTTATGTCAGTCTGCACAGGATGAAACCCATATGACTTAGAGAGTAAAAGTCAGACATACAGTAGAAAAAACAGGTGACTTCCTGTCGGAAGTGGGCGGGGCTAAGGTGATGTCATCAATCGACCACATAACTGTGATGAGGGCTTATCTATAATGAGACATAGAAAGTCTGATGCAGTTCTGACCTGGCATTTGGAAGTTATTTCACATTCATGTTTCATGGTGTATAGTCAAAGTTTGGGACTTAGCCACGCCCCCACGGGTCAGTAGAGTTCATCATGGGAGAGTTCATCATCATGTCATTTCATGTCAGCCTGCACAGGATGAAACCCATAAGAATTAGAGAGTAAAAGTAAGACATACAATTGAAGAAAGAGGTTACTTCCTGTCGGAAGTGGGCGGGGCTAGGGTGATGTCATCAATCGACCACCTAACTATGATGAAGGCTGGTCTATAATGAGACATAGAAAGTCTGATGCAGCTGTGACCTGGCATTTGGAAGTTATTTCACATTGATGTTTCATGCTGTATAGTCAAAGTTTGGGACTTAGCCACGCCCCCACGGGTCAGTCGAGTTCATCATGGGAGAGTTCATCATCATATCATGTCATGTCAGCCTACACCGGATGAAACCCATATGACTTAGAGAGTAAAAGTAAGACATACAATAGAAAAAACAGGTGACTTCCTTTCGGAAGTGGGCGGGGTTAAGGTGACGTCATCAACTGACCATCTCAATGTGATGAGGGGTGGTCTGTAGTCAGATATAGGAAGTCTGATGCAGCTGTGACCTTCTATGTGGAAGTTATTGCATCTTGATGTTTCATGGCGAATAGTCAAAGTTTGGGACTTAGCCACGCCCACATGCTTTGACATAGAAAAATTCCTACGATAACTTTTCATCTTTAATGTCTCAAGTCTCTGCTGACTGAGTTTGAAGTCTCTATCTCAAAAGCTGCAGGAGGAGATAGATCAGATGCGATGTCTATGAAAAAGAGGAAATGGCTGATTTTGATCCAAAATGGCCGACTTCCTGTTGGGTTTGCACCATGGCTCCAAGAGACTTTTTTGTAGGTCCTGACATGATACACATGTGTACCAAGTTTCATAATTCTAGGTTAAAGCATGGCTTGGGGCTGATCATTTAAAAATTTCTAGGGGGCGCTGTAGAGAAATTAGGCCACGCCCATCAACGACTGTTATGGATTCCTGTTCGGGGATGGATAAGGATGCATCCTAGTGAGTTTGGTGCAGCTGGGCTGAACGATGTGGAATCTAGAGCCAAACGTATGGCGGCGGCGTTACCTCTGCTTCGCCGCGGTCCCACGGCCACGCCCTCTACAGAAGACTCTTGGCGCTTTAAAGCAAGTGAGACTAACATGTTATCTGTCATCCAACACAGAATCATGTTGATTAGGTGCAGTGAGCCAGAAAGGCAGCTTTCCATGGAAAAAAAAGCACTTCCTGTTCTGAGGGGGCGGGGCTTAGATGACGTCAGACTATGACAACATAGGATCGTAGGGGACCCTACCAGGATCACTCATGTCAAGTTTGGTGCAGCTGGCCTCAAAATTGTGGAATCCACAGCCAAACGTAAGGACACGGCGTTTAGGGTCACTTCGCCACGCCGCCACGCCCACCTGCTGGATTCAAATGAGCTTGGCTTGGAATCCTCAACACACCAACATGTTTTCTGTCTGTGGACACAGTTTCACCTCGATTAGGTCAAAGGGGTCAGATAGCGACCGTTCAGCGTAAAAAATGACACTTCCTGTTCTCAGGGGGCGTGGCCTAAGTGACGTCATCATTTGACCGTTGGGTATTGTAGAGCATCCCATGATGATCAATCACTGAAAGTTTGGTGCTTCTATGAGTTTTTTTCAAAGAGTTATAACAGTTTGATGTTTCATGGCGAATCGGTGACCTTTGACCCCCGGAAAGACCCCTTCAGCAAGCCCGAAAACGCAAACCTACGATAACTTTGGATCGGCCATGCCTTATGAACGATCTGACCGAGTTTGAAGCCGATCGATCGAAATCCCTAGGACAAGTTCGATCAAATGCGAACCCTGCAAACGCCCAAAATCGGGTCAAAATCGGAACTTTAATCCAAAATGGCCGACAATCTGTGATACTTGCACTATGACATTAATTGTAAATTCAGAGTGTTTTGGGGAGCTCTACAAGTGTACCAAGTTTCAAGTCTCTACGATAAAGTAAGTGAATAGGAAAGGGTCCTTTGAAAGTTGCTAGGTGGCGCCCTTGAGCCGTTTCTTTTGCGATTTTTGCAACGACCATAAAATACAAAATTTCGCACCGGGCTCTATGCCCCCGCCAAGTTTGGTGAGTTTTTGAATATGATAAAGCCCCCAAAAAGCCAATTCATTTGGCACAAGAACTATAATAATAATAATAAGAAACAGCAAGGTTTCAATAGGCTCTCGCAGCGCTTAGCTGCTCGGGCCTAATTAAAGCTCCGCGGAGCCTCAAGCGGCCCTCGCAGCCAAGCGCCGCTCAAGCCTAGCCACCGCGGATGTTCCAGCACCGCCTCCCCTCAGCCACCGCCTCCCCTCAGCACCACCTCCCCCCAGCCACTGCCTCCCCTCAGCACCATGTCACCCCAGCCACCGCCTACCCCCAGCCACCGCCTTGCTCTCACGGAGCTGCCAAACCAGCCCTGAAGATAGTCACCCTGTCATGTTCGACATTGCTCCCAGTCAATGCACAAAAATCTGGTGTAGATCAGCTGATATCGCAAGGAGACACAGGTGTTTGATTAACCTGGGTGCGCAGTAGAGTCAAATTGCAATTAAACTCTATTGGGCTCCTTAGAGGTTCACAAGTGTCAGTCATAAAAAGTCTGGAGCAAATGGGATGATGCGTTTGTGAATAAGAGACGATCGTATGCATATGGCGAGGGACAGCCATTTTTGCCACACCCACAAGGGTCAGATGCCATTGACAGAGTTCATCTTCATGTCATTTCATGTCAGTCTGCACAGGATGAAACCCATAAGAATTAGAGAGAAAAAGTAAGACATACAGTAGAAAAAACAGGTCACTTCCTGTCGGAAGTGTGCGGGGCAAGGGTGATGTCATCAATCGACCACATAACTGTGATGAGGGCTTATCTATAATGAGACATAGAAAGTCTGATGCAGCTCTGACCTGGCATTTGGAAGTTATTTCACATTCATGTTTCATGGTGTATAGTGAAAGTTTGGGACTTAGCCACGCCCCCACGGGTCAGTAGAGTTCATCATGGGAGAGTTCATCATCATGTCATTTCATGTCAGCCTGCACAGGATGAAACCCATAAGAATTAGAGAGTAAAAGTAAGACATACAATTGAAGAAAGAGGTTACTTCCTGTCGGAAGTGGGCGGGGCTAGGGTGATGTCATCAATCGACCACCTAACTATGATGAAGGCTGGTCTATAATGAGACATAGAAAGTCTGATGCAGCTGTGACCTGGCATTTGGAAGTTATTTCACATTCATGTTTCATGCTGTATAGTCAAAGTTTGGGACTTAGCCACGCCCCCACGGGTCAGTCGAGTTCATCATGGGAGAGTTCATCATCATATCATGTCATGTCAGCCTACACCGGATGAAACCCATATGACTTAGAGAGTAAAAGTAAGACATACAATAGAAAAAACAGGTGACTTCCTGTCGGAAGTGGGCGGGGTTAAGGTGATGTCATCAACTGACCATCTCAATGTGATGAGGGGTGGTCTGTAGTCAGATATAGGAAGTCTGATGCAGCTGTGACCTTCTATGTGGAAGTTATTGCATCTTGATGTTTCATGGCGAATAGTCAAAGTTTGGGACTTAGCCACGCCCACATGCTTTGACATAGAAAAATTCCTACGATAACTTTTCATCTTTAATGTCTCAACTCTCTGCTGACTGAGTTTGAAGTCTCTATCTCAAAAGCTGCAGGAGGAGATAGATCAGATGCGATGTCTATGAAAAAGAGGAAATGGCTGATTTTGATCCAAAATGGCCGACTTCCTGTTGGGTTTGCACCATGGCTCCAAGAGACTTTTTTGTAGGTCCTGACATGATACACATGTGTACCAAGTTTCATAATTCTAGGTTAAAGCATGGCTTGGGGCTGATCATTTAAAAATTTCTAGGGGGCGCTGTAGAGAAATTAGGCCACGCCCATCAACGACTGTTATGGATTCCTGTTCGGGGATGGATAAGGATGCATCCTAGTGAGTTTGGTGCAGCTGGGCTGAACGATGTGGAATCTAGAGCCAAACGTATGGCGGCGGCGTTACCTCTGCTTCGCCGCGGTCCCACGGCCACGCCCTCTACAGAAGACTCTTGGCGCTTTAAAGCAAGTGAGACTAACATGTTATCTGTCATCCAACACAGAATCATGTTGATTAGGTGCAGTGAGCCAGAAAGGCAGCTTTCCATGGAAAAAAAAGCACTTCCTGTTCTGAGGGGGCGGGGCTTAGATGACGTCAGACTATGACAACATAGGATCGTAGGGGACCCTACCAGGATCACTCATGTCAAGTTTGGTGCAGCTGGCCTCAAAATTGTGGAATCCACAGCCAAACGTAAGGACACGGCGTTTAGGGTCACTTCGCCACGCCGCCACGCCCACCTGCTGGATTCAAATGAGCTTGGCTTGGAATCCTCAACACACCAACATGTTTTCTGTCTGTGGACACAGTTTCACCTCGATTAGGTCAAAGGGGTCAGATAGCGACCGTTCAGCGTAAAAAATGACACTTCCTGTTCTCAGGGGGCGTGGCCTAAGTGACGTCATCATTTGACCGTTGGGTATTGTAGAGCATCCCATGATGATCAATCACTGAAAGTTTGGTTCTTCTATGAGTTTTTTTCAAAGAGTTATAACAGTTTGATGTTTCATGGCGAATCGGTGACCTTTGACCCCCGGAAAGACCCCTTCAGCAAGCCCGAAAACGCAAACCTACGATAACTTTGGATCGGCCATGCCTTATGAACGATCTGACCGAGTTTGAAGCCGATCGATCGAAATCCCTAGGACAAGTTCGATCAAATGCGAACCCTGCAAACGCCCAAAATCGGGTCAAAATCGGAACTTTAATCCAAAATGGCCGACAATCTGTGATACTTGCACTATGACATTAATTGTAAATTCTGAGTGTCTTGGGGAGCTCTACAAGTGTACCAAGTTTCAAGTCTCTACGATAAAGTAAGTGAATAGGAAAGGGTCTTTTGAAAGTTGCTAGGTGGCGCCCTTGAGCCGTTTCTTGTGCGATTTTTCTGGGGACCTTAAAATACGTAAATTTTACACGGGCTCTATGCCCCCGCCAAGTTTGGTGAGTTTTTGAATATGAGAAAGCCCCCAAAAAGCCAATTCTTTTGGCACAATAAAAATAATAATAATTAAAGCTCCGCGGAGCCTCAAGCGGCCCTCGCAGCCAAGCGCCGCTCAAGCCTATAGCCACCGCGTATGTTCCAGCACCACCTCCCCCCAGCCACCGCCTCCCCTCAGCACCACCTCCCCCCAGCCACTGCCTCCCCTCAGCACCATGTCACCCCAGCCACCGCCTACCCCCAGCCACCGCCTTGCTCTCAAGGAGCTGCCAAACCCGCCCTGAAGATAGTCACCTGTCATGTTCGACATTGCTCCCAGACAATGCACAAAAATCTGGTGTAGATCAGCTGATATCGCAAGGAGACACAGGTGTTTGATTAACCTGGGTGCGCAGTGGAGTCAAATTGCAATTAAACTCTATTGGGCTCCTTAGAGGTTCACAAGTGTCACTCATAAAAAGTCTGGAGCAAATGGGATGATGCGTGTGTGAATAAGAGATGATCGTTTGCATATGGCGAGGGACTGCCATCTGGCCACGCCTCCACGGGTCAGTAGGCATTTACAGAGTTCATCTTCATGTCATTTTATGTCAGTCTGCAAAGCATGAAACCCATATGACTTAGAGAGTAAAAGTCAGACATACAGTAGAAAAAACAGGTGACTTCCTGTCGGAAGTGGGCGTGGCTAAGGTGATGTCATCAATCGACCACCTAACTGTGATGAGGTCTGGTCTATAATGAGACATAGAAAGTCTGATGCAGCTCTGACCTGGCATTTGGAAGTTATTTCACATTCATGTTTCATGGTGTATAGTCAAAGTTTGGGACTTAGCCACGCCCCCACGGGTCAGTAGAGTTCATCATGGGAGAGTTCATCATCATGTCATTTCATGTCAGCCTGCACAGGATGAAACCCATAAGAATTAGAGAGTAAAAGTAAGACATACAATTGAAGAAAGAGGTTACTTCCTGTCGGAAGTGGGCGGGGCTAGGGTGATGTCATCAATCGACCACCTAACTATGATGAAGGCTGGTCTATAATGAGACATAGAAAGTCTGATGCAGCTGTGACCTGGCATTTGGAAGTTATTTCACATTGATGTTTCATGCTGTATAGTCAAAGTTTGGGACTTAGCCACGCCCCCACGGGTCAGTCGAGTTCATCATGGGAGAGTTCATCATCATATCATGTCATGTCAGCCTACACCGGATGAAACCCATATGACTTAGAGAGTAAAAGTAAGACATACAATAGAAAAAACAGGTGACTTCCTTTCGGAAGTGGGCGGGGTTAAGGTGACGTCATCAACTGACCATCTCAATGTGATGAGGGGTGGTCTGTAGTCAGATATAGGAAGTCTGATGCAGCTGTGACCTTCTATGTGGAAGTTATTGCATCTTGATGTTTCATGGCGAATAGTCAAAGTTTGGGACTTAGCCACGCCCACATGCTTTGACATAGAAAAATTCCTACGATAACTTTTCATCTTTAATGTCTCAAGTCTCTGCTGACTGAGTTTGAAGTCTCTATCTCAAAAGCTGCAGGAGGAGATAGATCAGATGCGATGTCTATGAAAAAGAGGAAATGGCTGATTTTGATCCAAAATGGCCGACTTCCTGTTGGGTTTGCACCATGGCTCCAAGAGACTTTTTTGTAGGTCCTGACATGATACACATGTGTACCAAGTTTCATAATTCTAGGTTAAAGCATGGCTTGGGGCTGATCATTTAAAAATTTCTAGGGGGCGCTGTAGAGAAATTAGGCCACGCCCATCAACGACTGTTATGGATTCCTGTTCGTGGATGAATAAGGATGCATCCTAGTGAGTTTGGTGCAGCTGGTCTGAATGATGTGGAATCTAGAGCCAAACGTATGGCGGCGGCGTTCCCTCTGCTTCGCCGCGCTGCCACGGCCACGCCCTCTACTGAAAACTCTTGGCGCTTTAAAGCAAGTGAGACCAACATGTTATCTGTCATCCAACACAGAATCATCTTGATTAGGTCGAGAGAGCCAGAGATGGAGCTGTACAAGTCAATAAAAGGCACTTCCTGTTCTGAGGGGGCGGGGCTTAGATGACGTCAGACTATGACGACATAGGATCGTCAGGCATCCCACCAGGATCACTCATGTCAAGTTTGGTGCAGCTGGGCACAAGATTGAGGAATCTACAGCCAAACGTATGGCGACGGCGTTACAGGTCACTTCGCCATGCCGCCACGCCCACCTGGTCCATCAAAGCCAAACAGGGTTGGAATCCATGACACACCAACATGTTTTCTGTCTGTGGACACAGTTTCATGTTTATTAGGTCAAAGGGGTCAGATAAGGACCGTTCACAGTAAAACATGACACTTCCTGTTGTCAGGGGGCGTGGCCTAAGTGATGTCATCATTTGACCATTGGGTGTTGTAGGGGACCCGTTGATGATCAATCACTGAAAGTTTGGTGCTGCTGTGAGTTTTGTTGTAAAAGTTATAACCCTTTTATTTTTCATGGCGACAAGGTGAACTTTGACCCCAGGTAACTCCATTTAGAAGAAAAAAAAACGCAAAACTCTGATAACTTTGGATCGGTCATGCCTTATGAACGATCTGACTGAGTTTGAAGCCGATCGATCGAAGTCCCTAGGACTAGTTCGAAAAAATGCGAACCCTGTGAACGGCCAAAATCGGAACTTCAATCCAAAATGGCCGACATTCTGTGATACTTGCACTATGACATTAATTGTAAATTCTGAGTGTCTTGGGGAGCTGTACAAGTGTACCAAGTTTCAAGTCTGTACGATAAAGTAAGTGAATAGGAAAGGGTCTTTTGAAATTTGCTAGGTGGCGCCCTTGAGCCGTTTCTTGTGCGATTTTTCTGGGGACCTTAAAATACGTAAATTTTCACCGGGCTCTATGCCCCCGCCAAGTTTGGTGAGTTTTTGAATATGATAAAGCCCCCAAAAAGCCAATTTATTTTACGGAAGAATAAGAATAATAATAATTAAAGCTCCGCGGAGCCTCAAGCGGCCCTCGCAGCCAAGCGCCGCTCAAGCCTATAGCCACCGCGGATGTTCCAGCACCGCCTCCCCTCAGCCACCGCCTCCCCTCAGCACCACCTCCCCCCAGCCACTGCCTCCCCTCAGCACCATGTCACCCCAGCCACCACCTCCCCCCAGCCACTGCCTCCCCTCAGCACCATGTCACCCCAGCCACCGCCTACCCCCAGCCACCGCCTTGCTCTCACGGAGCTGCCAAACCCGCCCTGAAGATAGTCACCCTTTCATGTTCGACATTGCTCCCAGTCAATGCACAAAAATCTGGTGTAGATCAGCTGATATCGCAAGGAGACACAGGTGTTTGATTAACCTGGGTGCGCAGTAGAGTCAAATTGCAATTAAACTCTATTGGGCTCCTTAGAGGTTCACAAGTGTCACTCATAAAAAGTCTGGAGCAAATGGGATGATGCGTTTGTCAATAAGAGACGATCGTATGCATATGGCGAGGGACAGCCATTTTTGCCACACCCACAAGGGTCAGATGCCATTGACAGAGTTCATCTTCATGGCATTTTATGTCAGTCTGCACAGGATGAAACCCATATGACTTAGAGAGTAAAAGTCAGACATACAGTAGAAAAAACAGGTGACTTCCTGTCGGAAGTGGGCGGGGCTAAGGTGATGTCATCAATCGACCACCTAACTGTGATGAGGACTGGTCTATAATGAGACATAGAAAGTCTGATGAAGCTCTGACCTGGCATTTGGAAGTTATTTCACATTCATGTTTCATGCTGTATAGTCAAAGTTTGGGACTTAGCCACGCCCCCACGGGTCAGTCGAGTTCATCATGGGAGAGTTCATCATCATATCATGTCATGTCAGCCTACACCGGATGAAACCCATATGACTTAGAGAGTAAAAGTAAGACATACAATAGAAAAAACAGGTGACTTCCTGTCGGAAGTGGGCGGGGTTAAGGTGATGTCATCAACTGACCATCTCAATGTGATGAGGGGTGGTCTGTAGTCAGATATAATAAGTCTGATGCAGCTGTGACCTTCTATGTGGAAGTTATTGCATCTTGATGTTTCATGGCGAATAGTCAAAGTTTGGGACTTAGCCACGCCCACATGCTTTGACATAGAAAAATTCCTACGATAACTTTTCATCTTTAATGTCTCAAGTCTCTGCTGACTGAGTTTGAAGTCTCTATCTCAAAAGCTGCAGGAGGAGATAGATCAGATGCGATGTCTATGAAAAAGAGGAAATGGCTGATTTTGATCCAAAATGGCCGACTTCCTGTTGGGTTTGCACCATGGCTCCAAGAGACTTTTTTGTAGGTCCTGACATGATACACATGTGTACCAAGTTTCATAATTCTAGGTTAAAGCATGGCTTGGGGCTGATCATTTAAAAATTTCTAGGGGGCGCTGTAGAGAAATTAGGCCACGCCCATCAACGACTGTTATGGATTCCTGTTCGGGGATGGATAAGGATGCATCCTAGTGAGTTTGGTGCAGCTGGGCTGAACGATGTGGAATCTAGAGCCAAACGTATGGCGGCGGCGTTACCTCTGCTTCGCCGCGGTCCCACGGCCACGCCCTCTACAGAAGACTCTTGGCGCTTTAAAGCAAGTGACACTAACATGTTATCTGTCATCCAACACAGAATCATGTTGATTAGGTGCAGTGAGCCAGAAAGGCAGCTTTCCATGGAAAAAAAAGCACTTCCTGTTCTGAGGGGGCGGGGCTTAGATGACGTCAGACTATGACAACATAGGATCGTAGGGGACCCTACCAGGATCACTCATGTCAAGTTTGGTGCAGCTGGCCTCAAAATTGTGGAATCCACAGCCAAACGTAAGGACACGGCGTTTAGGGTCACTTCGCCACGCCGCCACGCCCACCTGCTGGATTCAAATGAGCTTGGCTTGGAATCCTCAACACACCAACATGTTTTCTGTCTGTGGACACAGTTTCACCTCGATTAGGTCAAAGGGGTCAGATAGCGACCGTTCAGCGTAAAAAATGACACTTCCTGTTCTCAGGGGGCGTGGCCTAAGTGACGTCATCATTTGACCGTTGGGTATTGTAGAGCATCCCATGATGATCAATCACTGAAAGTTTGGTGCTTCTATGAGTTTTTTTCAAAGAGTTATAACAGTTTGATGTTTCATGGCGAATCGGTGACCTTTGACCCCCGGAAAGACCCCTTCAGCAAGCCCGAAAACGCAAACCTACGATAACTTTGGATCGGCCATGCCTTATGAACGATCTGACCGAGTTTGAAGCCGATCGATCGAAATCCCTAGGACAAGTTCGATCAAATGCGAACCCTGCAAACGCCCAAAATCGGGTCAAAATCGGAACTTTAATCCAAAATGGCCGACAATCTGTGATACTTGCACTATGACATTAATTGTAAATTCTGAGTGTTTTGGGGAGCTGTACAAGTGTACCAAGTTTCAAGTCTCTACGATAAAGTAAGTGAATAGGAAAGGGTCCTTTGAAAGTTGCTAGGTGGCGCCCTTGAGCCGTTTCTTGTGCGATTTTTCTGGGGACCTTAAAATACGTAAATTTTACACGGGCTCTATGCCCCCGCCAAGTTTGGTGAGTTTTTGAATATGAGAAAGCCCCCAAAAAGCCAATTCTTTTGGCACAATAAAAATAATAAAACAGTACAGTTTCAATAGGCTCTCGCAGCGCTTAGCTGCTCGGGCCTAATTAAAGCTCCGCGGAGCCTCAAGCGGCCCTCGCAGCCAAGCGCCGCTCAAGCCTAGCCACCGCGGATGTTCCAGCACCGCCTCCCCCCAGCCACCGCCTCCCCTCAGCACCACCTCCCCCCAGCCACTGCCTCCCCTCAGCACCATGTCACCCCAGCCACCGCCTACCCCCAGCCACTTCCTTGCTCTCACGGAGCTGCCAAACCCGCCCTGAAGATAGTCACCCTGTCATGTTCGACATTGCTCCCAGACAATGCACAAAAATCTGGTGTAGATCAGCTAATATCGCAAGGAGACACAGGTGTTTGATTAACCTTGGTGCGCAGTGGAGTCAAATCGCAATTAAACTCTATTGGGCTCCTTAGAGGTTCACAAGTGTCACTCATACAATGTCTGGTGCAAATCGGATGATGCGTTTGTGAATACGAGACGAACGTATGCATATTACGAGGGACAGCCATTTTGCCACGCCCCCACGGGTCAGTAGAGTACATCATCAATGAGTTCATCATCAATAAGTTCATCATCATTTCATTTTATGTCAGTCAGGACAGGATGAAACCCATAAGAATTAGAGAGAAAAAGTAAGACATACAGTAGAAAAAACAGGTGACTTCCTGTCGGAAGTGGGCGGGGCTAATGTTATGTCATCAATCGACCACCTAACTGTCATGATGGCTGGTCTATAATGACACATAGAAAGTCTGATGCAGCTGTGACCTGGCATTAGGAAGTAATTTCACATTCATGTTTCATGATGTATATTCAAAGTTTGGGACTTAGCCACGCCCCCACGGGTCAGTAGAGTTCATCACGGCAGAGTTCATCATCATTTCATTTCATGTCAGCCTGCACAGGATGAAACCCATAAGAATTAGAGAGTAAAAGTAAGACATACAATTGAAGAAAGAGGTTAGTTCCTGTCGGAAGTGGGCGGGGCTAGGGTGATGTCATCAATCGACCACCTAACTATGATGAAGGCTGGTCTATAATGAGACATAGGAAGTCTGATGCAGCTGTGACCTTCTATGTGGAAGTTATTGCATCTTGATGTTTCATGGCGAATAGTCAAAGTTTGGGACTTAGCCACGCCCACATGCTTTGACATAGAAAAATTCCTACGATAACTTTTCATCTTTAATGTCTCAAGTCTCTGCTGACTGAGTTTGAAGTCTCTATCTCAAAAGCTGCAGGAGGAGATAGATCAGATGCGATGTCTATGAAAAAGAGGAAATGGCTGATTTTGATCCAAAATGGCCGACTTCCTGTTGGGTTTGCACCATGGCTCCAAGAGACTTTTTTGTAGGTCCTGATATGATACACATGTGTACCAAGTTTCATAATTCTAGGTTAAAGCATGGCTTGGGGCTGATCATTTAAAAATTTCTAGGGGGCGCTGTAGAGAAATTAGGCCACGCCCATCAACGACTGTTATGGATTCCTGTTCGGGGATGGATAAGGATGCATCCTAGTGAGTTTGGTGCAGCTGGGCTGAACGATGTGGAATCTAGAGCCAAACGTATGGCGGCGGCGTTACCTCTGCTTCGCCGCGGTCCCACGGCCACGCCCTCTACAGAAGACTCTTGGCGCTTTAAAGCAAGTGAGACTAACATGTTATCTGTCATCCAACACAGAATCATGTTGATTAGGTGCAGTGAGCCAGAAAGGCAGCTTTCCATGGAAAAAAAAGCACTTCCTGTTCTGAGGGGGCGGGGCTTAGATGACGTCAGACTATGACAACATAGGATCGTAGGGGACCCTACCAGGATCACTCATGTCAAGTTTGGTGCAGCTGGCCTCAAAATTGTGGAATCCACAGCCAAACGTAAGGACACGGCGTTTAGGGTCACTTCGCCACGCCGCCACGCCCACCTGCTGGATTCAAATGAGCTTGGCTTGGAATCCTCAACACACCAACATGTTTTCTGTCTGTGGACACAGTTTCACCTCGATTAGGTCAAAGGGGTCAGATAGCGACCGTTCAGCGTAAAAAATGACACTTCCTGTTCTCAGGGGGCGTGGCCTAAGTGACGTCATCATTTGACCGTTGGGTATTGTAGAGCATCCCATGATGATCAATCACTGAAAGTTTGGTGCTTCTATGAGTTTTTTTCAAAGAGTTATAACAGTTTGATGTTTCATGGCGAATCGGTGACCTTTGACCCCCGGAAAGACCCCTTCAGCAAGCCCGAAAACGCAAACCTACGATAACTTTGGATCGGCCATGCCTTTTGAACGATCTGACCGAGTTTCAAGCCGATCGATCGAAATCCCTAGGTCAAGTTCGATCAAATGCGAACCCTGTAAACGCCCAAAATCGGGTCAAAATCGGAACTTTAATCCAAAATGGCCGACAATCTGTGATACTTGCACTATGACATTAATTGTAAATTCAGAGTGTTTTGGGGAGCTGTACAAGTGTACCAAGTTTCAAGTCTCTACGATAAAGTAAGTGAATAGGAAAGGGTCTTTTGAAAGTTGCTAGGTGGCGCCCTTGAGCCGTTTCTTTTGCGATTTTTTCAACGACCATAAAATACAAAATTTTTCACCGGGCTCTATGCCCCCGCCACGTTTGGTGAGTTTTTGAATATGATAAAGCCCCCAAAAAGCCCCCTAAAAAGGGTGGCAGAATCGTAATAATAATAAGAAACAGTACAGGAACAATAGGCTCTCGCAGCGCTTAGCTGCTCGGGCCTAATTAAAGCTCCGCGGAGCCTCAAGCGGCCCTCGCAGCTAGCGCTGCTCCGGCCTATAGCCACCGCGGGGGTACCAGCACCGCCCCCCGCCCGCCACCGCCGACGCTCGCGCGCCCTCATCCACGCTATCCGCTTTTACGGCTTCGGCAGAGCTCCCTGGCGATGAACCAAAAATCTGGAGCACATCGGGCCATGTAGAGAGGAGATACAGCTGTTTGATTAACCTAGGGGGCGCAGTGGAGTCAAATCACAATTAAACTCTATTGGGCTCCTTAGAGGTTCACAAGTGTCACTCATACAATGTCTGGTGCAAATCGGATGATGCGTTTGTGAATACGAGACGAACGTATGCATATTACGAGGGACAGCCATTTTGCCACGCCCCCACGGGTCAGTAGAGTTCATCATCAATGAGTTCATCATCAATAAGTTCATCATCATTTCATTTTATGTCAGTCTGCACAGGATGAAACCCATAAGAATTAGAGAGAAAAAGTAAGACATACAGTAGAAAAAACAGGTGACTTCCTGTCGGAAGTGTGCGGGGCTAATGTTATGTCATCAATCGACCACCTAACTGTCATGATGGCTGGTCTATAATGACACATAGAAAGTCTGATGCATCTGTGACCTGGCATTAGGAAGTAATTTCACATTCATGTTTCATGATGTATAATCAAAGTTTGGGACTTAGCCACGCCCCCACGGGTCAGTAGAGTTCATCACGGCAGAGTTCATCATCATTTCATTTCATGTCAGTCTGCACAGGATGAAACCCATAAGAATTAGAGAGAAAAAGTAAGACATACAGTAGAAAAAACAGGTCACTTCCTGTCGGAAGTGGGCGGGGCAAGGGTGATGTCATCAATCGACCACATAACTGTGATGAGGGCTTATCTATAATGAGACATAGAAAGTCTGATGCAGCTCTGACCTGGCATTTGGAAGTTATTTCACATTCATGTTTCATGGTGTATAGTCAAAGTTTGGGACTTAGCCACGCCCCCACGGGTCAGTAGAGTTCATCATGGGAGAGTTCATCATCATGTCATTTCATGTCAGCCTGCACAGGATGAAACCCATAAGAATTAGAGAGTAAAAGTAAGACATACAATTGAAGAAAGAGGTTACTTCCTGTCGGAAGTGGGCGGGGCTAGGGTGATGTCATCAATCGACCACCTAACTATGATGAAGGCTGGTCTATAATGAGACATAGAAAGTCTGATGCAGCTGTGACCTGGCATTTGGAAGTTATTTCACATTCATGTTTCATGCTGTATAGTCAAAGTTTGGGACTTAGCCACGCCCCCACGGGTCAGTCGAGTTCATCATGGGAGAGTTCATCATCATGTAATTTCATGTCAGCCTGCACAGGATGAATCCCATATGATTTAGAGAGTAAAAGTAAGACATACAATAGAAAAAACAGGTGATTTCCTGTCGGAAGTGGGCGGGGTTAAGGTGATGTCATCAACTGACCATCTCAATGTGATGAGGGGTGGTCTGTAGTCAGATATAGGAAGTCTGATGCAGCTGTGACCTTCTATGTGGAAGTTATTGTATCTTGATGTTTCATGGCGAATAGTCAAAGTTTGGGACTTAGCCACGCCCACATGCTTTGACATAGAAAAATTCCTACGATAACTTTTCATCTTTAATGTCTCAAGTCTCTGCTGACTGAGTTTGAAGTCTCTATCTCAAAAGCTGCAGGAGGAGATAGATCAGATGCGATGTCTATGAAAAAGAGGAAATGGCTGATTTTGATCCAAAATGGCCGACTTCCTGTTGGGTTTGCACCATGGCTCCAAGAGACTTTTTTGTAGGTCCTGACATGATACACATGTGTACCAAGTTTCATAATTCTAGGTTAAAGAATGGCTTGGGGCTGATCATTTAAAAAATTCTAGGGGGCGCTGTAGAGAAATTAGGCCACGCCCATCAACGACTGTTATGGATTCCTGTTCGGGGATGGATAAGGATGCATCCTAGTGAGTTTGGTGCAGCTGGGCTGAACGATGTGGAATCTAGAGCCAAACGTATGGCGGCGGCGTTACCTCTGCTTCGCCGCGGTCCCACGGCCACGCCCTCTACAGAAGACTCTTGGCGCTTTAAAGCAAGTGACACTAACATGTTATCTGTCATCCAACACAGAATCATGTTGATTAGGTGCAGTGAGCCAGAAAGGCAGCTTTCCATGGAAAAAAAAGCACTTCCTGTTCTGAGGAGCGGGGCTTAGATGACGTCAGACTATGACAACATAGGTTCGTAGGGGACCCTACCAGGATCAGTCATGTCAAGTTTGGTGCAGCTGGCCTCAAAATTGTGGAATCCACAGCCAAACGTAAGGACACGGCGTTTAGGGTCACTTCGCCACGCCGCCACGCCCACCTGCTGGATTCAAATGAGCTTGGCTTGGAATCCTCAACACACCAACATGTTTTCTGTCTGTGGACACAGTTTCACCTCGATTAGGTCAAAGGGGTCAGATAGCGACCGTTCAGCGTAAAAAATGACACTTCCTGTTCTCAGGGGGCGTGGCCTAAGTGACGTCATCATTTGACCGTTGGGTATTGTAGAGCATCCCATGATGATCAATCACTGAAAGTTTGGTGCTTCTATGAGTTTTTTTCAAAGAGTTATAACAGTTTGATGTTTCATGGCGAATCGGTGACCTTTGACCCCCGGAAAGACCCCTTCAGCAAGCCCGAAAACACAAACGTACGATAACTTTGGATCGGCCATGCCTTTTGAACGATCTGACCGAGTTTGAAGCCGATCGATCGAAATCCCTAGGACAAGTTCGATCAAATGCGAACCCTGCAAACGCCCAAAATCGGTTCAAAATCGGAACTTTAATCCAAAATGGCCGACAATCTGTGATACTTGCACTATGACATTAATTGTAAATTCAGAGTGTTTTGGGGAGCTCTACAAGTGTACCAAATTTCAAGTCTCTACGATAAAGTAAGTGAATAGGAAAGGGTCTTTTGAAAGTTGCTAGGTGGCGCCCTTGAGCCGTTTCTTGTGCGATTTTTCTGAGGACCTTAAAATACGTAATTTTCACACAGACCTGACGCGTCCGCCAAGTTTGGTGAGTTTTTGAATATGATAAAGCCCCCTAAAAGCCAATTTATTTGGCGGAAGCATAATAATAATAATAATAATTAAAGCTCCGCGGAGCCTCAAGCGGCCCTCGCAGCCAAGCGCCGCTCAAGCCTATAGCCACCGCGGATGTTCCAGCACCGCCTCCCGCCGGCCACCGCCGACGCTCGCACGCCGTCCTCCATGCGATCCGCTTCGATGTCTTCGGCAGCGTTCACTGGCCATGCACCCAAAATCTGGAGCAGATTGGGCCATGTGGCAAGGAGATACAGCTGTTTGATTAACCTAGGGGGCGCAGTGGAGTCAAATTGCAATTAAACTGTATTGGGCTCCTCAGAGGTTCACAAGTTTCACTCATAAAAAGTCTGGTGCAAATAGGATGATTCGTTTGTGAATAAGAGACGATCGTATGCATATGGCGAGGGACAGCCATTTTGCCACTCCCCCACGGGTCTGTAGGCATTGACAGAGTTCATCATCATCTAATGTTATGTCAGTGTGCACAGGGTTGGAATCCATGACACACCAACATGTTTTAGAGTGTAAAAGTAAGACATACAGTATAAAAAACAGGTGACTTCCTGTCGGAAGTGGGCGGGGCTAAGGTGATGTCATCAATCGACCACCTAACTGTGATGAGGGGTGGTCTGTAGTCAGATATAGGAAGTCTGATGCAGCTGTGACCTTCTATGTGGAAGTTATTGCATCTTGATGTTTCATGGCGAATAGTCAAAGTTTGGGACTTAGCCACGCCCACATGCTTTGACATAGAAAAATTCCTACGATAACTTTTCATCTTTAATGTCTCAAGTCTCTGCTGACTGAGTTTGAAGTCTCTATCTCAAAAGCTGCAGGAGGAGATAGATCAGATGCGATGTCTATGAAAAAGAGGAAATGGCTGATTTTGATCCAAAATGGCCGACTTCCTGTTGGGTTTGCACCATGGCTCCAAGAGACTTTTTTGTAGGTCCTGACATGATACACATGTGTACCAAGTTTCATAATTGTAGGTTAAAGCATGGCTTGGGGCTGATCATTTAAAAATTTCTAGGGGGCGCTGTAGAGAAATTAGGCCACGCCCATCAACGACTGTTATGGATTCCTGTTCGGGGATGGATAAGGATGCATCCTAGTGAGTTTGGTGCAGCTGGGCTGAACGATGTGGAATCTAGAGCCAAACGTATGGCGGCGGCGTTACCTCTGCTTCGCCGCGGTCCCACGGCCACGCCCTCTACAGAAGACTGTTGGCGCTTTAAAGCAAGTGAGACTAACATGTTATCTGTCATCCAACACAGAATCATGTTGATTAGGTGCAGTGAGCCAGAAAGGCAGCTTTCCATGGAAAAAAAAGCACTTCCTGTTCTGAGGGGGCGGGGCTTAGATGACGTCAGACTATGACAACATAGGATCGTAGGGGACCCTACCAGGATCACTCATGTCAAGTTTGGTGCAGCTGGCCTCAAAATTGTGGAATCCACAGCCAAACGTAAGGACACGGCGTTTAGGGTCACTTCGCCACGCCGCCACGCCCACCTGCTGGATTCAAATGAGCTTGGCTTGGAATCCTCAACACACCAACATGTTTTCTGTCTGTGGACACAGTTTCACCTCGATTAGGTCAAAGGGGTCAGATAGCGACCGTTCAGCGTAAAAAATGACACTTCCTGTTCTCAGGGGGCGTGGCCTAAGTGACGTCATCATTTGACCGTTGGGTATTGTAGAGCATCCCATGATGATCAATCACTGAAAGTTTGGTGCTTCTATGAGTTTTTTTCAAAGAGTTATAACAGTTTGATGTTTCATGGCGAATCGGTGACCTTTGACCCCCGGAAAGACCCCTTCAGCAAGCCCGAAAACGCAAACCTACGATAACTTTGGATCGGCCATGCCTTTTGAACGATCTGACCGAGTTTCAAGCCGATCGATCGAAATCCCTAGGACAAGTTCGATCAAATGCGAACCCTGTAAACGCCCAAAATCGGGTCAAAATCGGAACTTTAATCCAAAATGGCCGACAATCTGTGATACTTGCACTATGACATTAATTGTAAATTCAGAGTGTTTTGGGGAGCTCTACAAGTGTACCAAGTTTCAAGTCTCTACGATAAAGTAAGTGAATAGGAAAGGGTCTTTTGAAAGTTGCTAGGTGGCGCCCTTGAGCCGTTTCTTTTGCGATTTTTGCAACCACCATAAAATACAAAATTTTTCACCGGGCTCTATGCCCCCGCCACGTTTGGTGAGTTTTTGAATATGATAAAGCCCCCAAAAAGCCCCCCAAAGAAGGTGGCAGAAAAATAATAATAATAAACAGCAAGGTTTCAATAGGCTCTCGCAGCGATAGCTGCTCGGGCCTAATTAAAGCTCCGCGGAGCCTCAAGCGGCCCTCGCAGCCAAGCGCCGCTCAAGCCTATAGCCACCGCGGATGTTCCAGCACCGCCTCCCGCCGGCCACCGCCGACGCTCGCGCGCCGTCCTCCATGCGATCCGCTTCGATGTCTTCGGCAGCGTTCACTGGCCATGCACCCAAAATCTGGAGCAGATTGGGCCATGTGGCAAGGAGATACAGCTGTTTGATTAACCTAGGGGGCGCAGTGGAGTCAAATTGCAATTAAACTGTATTGGGCTCCTCAGAGGTTCACAAGTTTCACTCATAAAAAGTCTGGTGCAAATAGTATGATGCGTTTGTGAATAAGAGACGATCATATGCATATGGCGAGGGACAGCCATTTTGCCACTCCCCCACGGGTCAGTAGGCATTGACAGAGTTCATCATCATGTCATGTTATGTCAGTCTGCACAGGGTTGGAATCCATGACACACCAACATGTTTTAGAGTGTAAAAGTAAGACATACAGTATAAAAAACAGGTGACTTCCTGTCGGAAGTGGGCGGGGCTAAGGTGATGTCATCAATCGACCACCTAACTGTGATGAGGGCTGGTCTATAATGAGACATAGAAAGTCTGATGCATCTGTGACCTGGCATTAGGAAGTAATTTCACATTCATGTTTCATGATGTATATTCAAAGTTTGGGACTTAGCCACGCCCCCACGGGTCAGTAGAGTTCATCACGGCAGAGTTCATCATCATTTCATTTCATGTCAGTCTGCACAGGATGAAACCCATAAGAATTAGAGAGAAAAAGTAAGACATACAGTAGAAAAAACAGGTCACTTCCTGTCGGAAGTGGGCGGGGCAAGGGTGATGTCATCAATCGACCACATAACTGTGATGAGGGCTTATCTATAATGAGACATAGAAAGTCTGATGCAGCTCTGACCTGGCATTTGGAAGTTATTTCACATTCATGTTTCATGCTGTATAGTCAAAGTTTGGGACTTAGCCACGCCCCCACGGGTCAGTCGAGTTCATCATGGGAGAGTTCATCATCATATCATGTCATGTCAGCCTACACCAGATGAAACCCATATGACTTAGAGAGTAAAAGTAAGACATACAATAGAAAAAACAGGTGACTTCCTGTCGGAAGTGGGCGGGGTTAAGGTGATGTCATCAACTGACCATCTCAATGTGATGAGGGGTGGTCTGTAGTCAGATATAGGAAGTCTGATGCAGCTGTGACCTTCTATGTGGAAGTTATTGCATCTTGATGTTTCATGGCGAATAGTCAAAGTTTGGGACTTAGCCACGCCCACATGCTTTGACATAGAAAAATTCCTACGATAACTTTTCATCTTTAATGTCTCAAGTCTCTGCTGACTGAGTTTGAAGTCTCTATCTCAAAAGCTGCAGGAGGAGATAGATCAGATGCGATGTCTATGAAAAAGAGGAAATGGCTGATTTTGATCCAAAATGGCCGACTTCCTGTTGGGTTTGCACCATGGCTCCAAGAGACTTTTTTGTAGGTCCTGACATGATACACATGTGTACCAAGTTTCATAATTCTAGGTTAAAGCATGGCTTGGGGCTGATCATTTAAAAATTTCTAGGGGGCGCTGTAGAGAAATTAGGCCACGCCCATCAACGACTGTTATGGATTCCTGTTCGGGGATGGATAAGGATGCATCCTAGTGAGTTTGGTGCAGCTGGGCTGAACGATGTGGAATCTAGAGCCAAACGTATGGCGGCGGCGTTACCTCTGCTTCGCCGCGGTCCCACGGCCACGCCCTCTACAGAAGACTCTTGGCGCTTTAAAGCAAGTGAGACTAACATGTTATCTGTCATCCAACACAGAATCATGTTGATTAGGTGCAGTGAGCCAGAAAGGCAGCTTTCCATGGAAAAAAAAGCACTTCCTGTTCTGAGAGGGCGGGGCTTAGATGACGTCAGACTATGACGACATAGGATCGTAGGGGACCCTACCAGGATCACTCATGTCAAGTTTGGTGCAGCTGGCCTCAAAATTGTGGAATCCACAGCCAAACGTAAGGACACGGCGTTTAGGGTCACTTCGCCACGCCGCCACGCCCACCTGCTGGATTCAAATGAGCTGGGCTTGGAATCCTCAACACACCAACATGTTTTCTGTCTGTGGACCCAGTTTCACCTTGATTAGGTCAAAGGGGTCAGATAGCGACCGTTCAGCGTAAAAAATGACACTTCCTGTTCTCAGGGGGCGTGGCCTAAGTGACGTCATCATTTGACCGTTGGGTATTGTAGAGCATCCCATGATGATCAATCACTGAAAGTTTGGTGCCTCTATCAGTTTTTTTCAAAGAGTTATAACAGTTTGATGTTTCATGGCGAATCGGTGACCTTTGACCCCCGGAAAGACCCCTTCAGCAAGCCCGAAAACGCAAACCTACGATAACTTTGGATCGGCCATGCCTTATGAACGATCTGACCGAGTTTGAAGCCGATCGATCGAAATCCCTAGGACAAGTTCGATCAAATGCGAACCCTGCAAACGCCCAAAATCGGGTCAAAATCGGAACTTTAATCCAAAATGGCCGACAATCTGTGATACTTGCACTATGACATTAATTGTAAATTCAGAGTGTTTTGGGGAGCTGTACAAGTGTACCAAGTTTCAAGTCTCTACGATAAAGTAAGTGAATAGGAAAGGGTCCTTTGAAAGTTGCTAGGTGGCGCCCTTGAGCCGTTTCTTTTGCGATTTTTGCAACGACCATAAAATACAAAATTTCGCACCGGGCTCTATGCCCCCGCCAAGTTTGGTGAGTTTTTGAATATGATAAAGCCCCCAAAAAGCCAATTCATTTGGCACAAGAACTATAATAATAATAATTAAAGCTCCGCGGAGCCTCAAGCGGCCCTCGCAGCCAAGCGCCGCTCAAGCCTATAGCCACCGCGGATGTTCCAGCACCGCCTCCCGCCGGCCACCGCCGACGCTCGCGCGCCGTCCTCCACGCGATCCGCTTTGATGCCTTCGGCAGCGTTCCCTGGCCATGCACCCAAAATCTGGAGCAGATCGGGCCATGTGGCAAGGAGCTACAGCTGTTTGATTAACCTAGGGGGCGCAGTGGAGTCAAATTGCAATTAAACTGTATTGGGCTCCTCAGAGGTTCACAAGTGTCACTCATAAAAAGTCTGGTGCAAATAGGATGATGCGTTTGTGAATAAGAGACGATCGTATGCATATGGCGAGGGACAGCCATTTTGCCACTCCCCCACGGGTCAGTAGGCATTGACAGAGTTCATCATCATCTCATGTTATGTCAGTGTGCACAGGGTTGGAATCCATGACACACCAACATCTTTTAGAGTGTAAAAGTAAGACATACAGTAGAAAAAAGAGGTGACTTCCTGTCGGAAGTGGGCGGGGCTAAGGTGATGTCATCAATCGACCACCTAACTGTGATGAGGGCTGGTCTATAATGAGACATAGAAAGTCTGATGCATCTGTGACCTGGCATTAGGAAGAAATTTCACATTCATGTTTCATGATGTATATTCAAAGTTTGGGACTTAGCCACGCCCCCACGGGTCAGTAGAGTTCATCACGGCAGAGTTCATCATCATTTCATTTCATGTCAGCCTGCACAGGATGAAACCCATAAGAATTAGAGAGTAAAAGTAAGACATACAATTGAAGAAAGAGGTTACTTCCTGTCGGAAGTGGGCGGGGCTAGGGTGATGTCATCAATCGACCACCTAACTATGATGAAGGCTGGTCTATAATGAGACATAGAAAGTCTGATGCAGCTGTGACCTGGCATTTGGAAGTTATTTCACATTCATGTTTCATGCTGTATAGTCAAAGTTTGGGACTTAGCCACGCCCCCACGGGTCAGTCGAGTTCATCATGGGAGAGTTCATCATCATATCATGTCATGTCAGCCTGCACAGGATGAAACCCATATGACTTAGAGAGTAAAAGTAAGACATACAATAGAAAAAACAGGTGACTTCCTGTCGGAAGTGGGCGGGGTTAAGGTGATGTCATCAACTGACCATCTCAATGTGATGAGGGGTGGTCTGTAGTCAGATATAGGAAGTCTGATGCAGCTGTGACCTTCTATGTGGAAGTTATTGCATCTTGATGTTTCATGGCGAATAGTCAAAGTTTGGGACTTAGCCACGCCCACATGCTTTGACATAGAAAAATTCCTACGATAACTTTTCATCTTTAATGTCTCAAGTCTCTGCTGACTGAGTTTGAAGTCTCTATCTCAAAAGCTGCAGGAGGAGATAGATCAGATGCGATGTCTATGAAAAAGAGGAAATGGCTGATTTTGATCCAAAATGGCCGACTTCCTGTTGGGTTTGCACCATGGCTCCAAGAGACTTTTTTGTAGGTCCTGACATGATACACATGTGTACCAAGTTTCATAATTCTAGGTTAAAGCATGGCTTGGGGCTGATCATTTAAAAATTTCTAGGGGGCGCTGTAGAGAAATTAGGCCACGCCCATCAACGACTGTTATGGATTCCTGTTCGGGGATGGATAAGGATGCATCCTAGTGAGTTTGGTGCAGCTGGGCTGAACGATGTGGAATCTAGAGCCAAACGTATGGCGGCGGCGTTACCTCTGCTTCGCTGCGGTCCCACGGCCACGCCCTCTACAGAAGACTCTTGGCGCTTTAAAGCAAGTGACACTAACATGTTATCTGTCATCCAACACAGAATCATGTTGATTAGGTGCAGTGAGCCAGAAAGGCAGCTTTCCATGGAAAAAAAAGCACTTCCTGTTCTGAGGGGGCGGGGCTTAGATGACGTCAGACTATGACAACATAGGATCGTAGGGGACCCTACCAGGATCACTCATGTCAAGTTTGGTGCAGCTGGCCTCAAAATTGTGGAATCCACAGCCAAACGTAAGGACACGGCGTTTAGGGTCACTTCGCCACGCCGCCACGCCCACCTGCTGGATTCAAATGAGCTTGGCTTGGAATCCTCAACACACCAACATGTTTTCTGTCTGTGGACACAGTTTCACCTCGATTAGGTCAAAGGGGTCAGATAGCGACCGTTCAGCGTAAAAAATGACACTTCCTGTTCTCAGGGGGCGTGGCCTAAGTGACGTCATCATTTGACCGTTGGGTATTGTAGAGCATCCCATGATGATCAATCACTGAAAGTTTGGTGCTTCTATGAGTTTTTTTCAAAGAGTTATAACAGTTTGATGTTTCATGGCGAATCGGTGACCTTTGACCCCCGGAAAGACCCCTTCAGCAAGCCCGAAAACGCAAACCTACGATAACTTTGGATCGGCCATGCCTTATGAACGATCTGACCGAGTTTGAAGCCGATCGATCGAAATCCCTAGGACAAGTTCGATCAAATGCGAACCCTGCAAACGCCCAAAATCGGGTCAAAATCGGAACTTTAATCCAAAATGGCCGACAATCTGTGATACTTGCACTATGACATTAATTGTAAATTCTGAGTGTTTTGGGGAGCTGTACAAGTGTACCAAGTTTCAAGTCTCTACGATAAAGTAAGTGAATAGGAAAGGGTCCTTTGAAAGTTGCTAGGTGGCGCCCTTGAGCCGTTTCTTTTGCGATTTTTGCAACGACCATAAAATACAAAATTTCGCACCGGGCTCTATGCCCCCGCCAAGTTTGGTGAGTTTTTGAATATGATAAAGCCCCCAAAAAGCCAATTCATTTGGCACAAGAACTATAATAATAATAAGAAACAGCAAGGTTTCAATAGGCTCTCGCAGCGCTTAGCTGCTCGGGCCTAATTAAAGCTCCGCGGAGCCTCAAGCGGCCCTCGCAGCCATCGCCGCTCGAGCCTATAGCCACCGCGGATGTTCCAGCACCGCCTCACGCCAGCCACCGCCGACGCTCGCGCGCCGTGCTCCACGCGATCTGCTTTGATGCCTTTGGCAGAGCTCCCTGGCGATGAACCAAAAATCTGGAGCACATCGGGCCATGTAGAGAGGAGATACAGCTGTTTGATTAACCTAGGGGGCGCAGTGGAGTCAAATCACAATTAAACTCTATTGGGCTCCTTAGAGGTTCACAAGTGTCACTCATACAATGTCTGGTGCAAATCGGATGATGCGTTTGTGAATACGAGACGAACGTATGCATATTACGAGGGACAGCCATTTTGCCACGCCCCCACGGGTCAGTAGAGTTCATCACGGCAGAGTTCATCATCATTTAATTTCATGTCAGTCAGCACAGGATGAAACCCATAAGAATTAGAGAGAAAAAGTAAGACATACAGTAGAAAAAACAGGTGACTTCCTGTCGGAAGTGGGCGGGGCTAAGGTGACGTCATCAATCGACCACCTAACTGTGATGATTGCTGATCTATAATGAGACACAGAAAGTCTGATGCAGCTGTGACCTGGCATTTGGAAGTTATTTCACATTCATGTTTCATGGTGTATAGTCAAAGTTTGGGACTTAGCCACGCCCCCACGGGTCAGTAGAGTTCATCATGGGAGAGTTCATCATCATTTAATTTCATGTCAGTCAGGACAGGATGAAACCCATAAGAATTAGAGAGAAAAAGTAAGACATACAGTAGAAAAAACAGGTGACTTCCTGTCGGAAGTGGGCGGGGTTAAGGTGATGTCATCAACTGACCATCTCAATGTGATGAGGGGTGGTCTGTAGTCAGATATAGGAAGTCTGATGCAGCTGTGACCTTCTATGTGGAAGTTATTGCATCTTCATGTTTCATGGCGAATAGTCAAAGTTTGGGACTTAGCCACGCCCACATGCTTTGACATACCAAAATTCCTGTGATAACTTCTGACCTTTAATGTCTCAACTCTCTGCTGACTGAGTTTGAAGTCTCTATCTCAAAAGCTGTAGGAGGAGATAGATCAGATGCGATGTCTATGAAAAAGAGGAAATGGCTGATTTTGATCCAAAATGGCCGACTTCCTGTTGGGTTTGCACCATGGCTCCAAGAGACTTTTTTGTAGGTCCTGACATGATACACATGTGTACCAAGTTTCATAATTCTAGGTTAAAGCATGGCTTGGGGCTGATCATTTTAAAATTTCTAGGGGGCGCTGTAGAGAAATTAGGCCACGCCCATCAACGACTGTTATGGATTCCTGTTCGGGGATGGATAAGGATGCATCCTAGTGAGTTTGGTGCAGCTGGGCTGAACGATGTGGAATCTAGAGCCAAACGTATGGCGGCGGCGTTACCTCTGCTTCGCCGCGGTCCCACGGCCACGCCCTCTACAGAAGACTCTTGGCGCTTTAAAGCAAGTGAGACTAACATGTTATCTGTCATCCAACACAGAATCATGTTGATTAGGTGCAGTGAGCCAGAAAGGCAGCTTTCCATGGAAAAAAAAGCACTTCCTGTTCTGAGGGGGCGGGGCTTAGATGACGTCAGACTATGACAACATAGGATGGTAGGGGACCCTACCAGGATCACTCATGTCAAGTTTGGTGCAGCTGGCCTCAAAATTGTGGAATCCACAGCCAAACGTAAGGACACGGCGTTTAGGGTCACTTCGCCACGCCGCCACGCCCACCTGCTGGATTCAAATGAGCTTGGCTTGGAATCCTCAACACACCAACATGTTTTCTGTCTGTGGACACAGTTTCACCTCGATTAGGTCAAAGGGGTCAGATAGCGACCGTTCAGCGTAAAAAATGACACTTCCTGTTCTCAGGGGGCGTGGCCTAAGTGACGTCATCATTTGACCGTTGGGTATTGTAGAGCATCCCATGATGATCAATCACTGAAAGTTTGGTGCTTCTATGAGTTTTTTTCAAAGAGTTATAACAGTTTGATGTTTCATGGCGAATCGGTGACCTTTGACCCCCGGAAAGACCCCTTCAGCAAGCCCGAAAACGCAAACCTACGATAACTTTGGATCGGCCATGCCTTTTGAACGATCTGACCGAGTTTCAAGCCGATCGATCGAAATCCCTAGGACAAGTTCGCTCAAATGCGAACCCTGTAAACGGCCAAAATCGGGTCAAAATCGGAACTTCAATCCAAAATGGCCGACAATCTGTGATACTTGCACTATGACATTAATTGTAAATTCAGAGTGTCTTGGGGAGCTCTACAAGTGTACCAAGTTTCAAGTCTCTACGATAAAGTAAGTGAATAGGAAAGGGTCTTTTGAAAGTTGCTAGGTGGCGCCCTTGAGCCGTTTCTTGTGCGATTTTTCTGGGGACCTTAAAATACGTAAATTTTACACGGGCTCTATGCCCCCGCCAAGTTTGGTGAGTTTTTGAATATGAGAAAGCCCCCAAAAAGCCAATTCATTTGGGAGAATAAAAAAAATAATAAACAGTACAGTTTCAATAGGCTCTCGCAGCGATAGCTGCTCGGGCCTAATAAGAAACAGTACAGTTTCAATAGGCTCTCGCAGCGCTTAGCTGCTCGGGCCTAATTAAAGCTCCGCGGAGCCTCAAGCGGCCCTCGCAGCCAAGCGCCGCTCAAGCCTATAGCCACCGCGGATGTTCCAGCACCGCCTCCCGCCGGCCACCGCCGACGCTCGCGCGCCGTCCTCCACGCGATCCGCTTTGATGCCTTCGGCAGCGTTCCCTGGCCATGCACCCAAAATCTGGAGCAGATCGGGCCATGTGGCAAGGAGCTACAGCTGTTTGATTAACCTAGGGGGCGCAGTGGAGTCAAATTGCAATTAAACTGTATTGGGCTCCTCAGAGGTTCACAAGTGTCACTCATAAAAAGTCTGGTGCAAATAGGATGATGCGTTTGTGAATAAGAGACGATCGTATGCATATGGCGAGGGACAGCCATTTTGCCACTCCCCCACGGGTCAGTAGGCATTGACAGAGTTCATCATCATCTCATGTTATGTCAGTCTGCACAGGGTTGGTATCCATGACACACCAACATGTTTTAGAGTGTAAAAGTAAGACATACAGTAGAAAAAAGAGGTGACTTCCTGTCGGAAGTGGGCGGGGCTAAGGTGATGTCATCAATCCACCACCTAACCGTGATGAGGACTGGTCTATAATGAGACATAGAAAGTCTGATGCAGCTGTGACCTTATATGTGCATGTTATGTCACTTTGATGTTTAATGGTGAATAGTCAAAGTTTGGGACTTAGCCACACCCACATGCTTTGACACACAAAAATTCCTGTGATAACTTCTGACCTTTAATGTCTCAACTCTCTGCTCACTAAGTTTGAAGTCTGTATCTCAAAAGCTGTAGGAGGAGATAGATCAGATGTGACGTCTATGAAAAACAGTAAATGGCGGAATTTGATCCAAAATGGCCGACTTCCTGTTGGGTTTGCACCATGGCTCCAAGAGACTTTTTTGTAGGTCCTGACATCATACACATGTGTACCAAGTTTCATAATTCTAGGTTAAAGCATGGCTTGGGGCTGATTATTTAAATAATTCTAGGGGGCGCTGTAGAGAAATTAGGCCACGCCCATCAACGACTGTTATGGATTCCTGTTCGGGGATGGCTAAGGATGCATCCTAGTGAGTTTGGTGCAGCTGGGCTGAAACATGTGGAATCTAGAGCCAAACGTATGTCGGCGGCGTTCCCTCTGCTTCGCCGCGCTGCCATGGCCACGCCCTCTACTGAAAACTCTTGGCGCTTTAAAGCAAGTGAGACCAACATGTTATCTGTCATCCACCACAGAATCATCTTGATTAGGTGGAGAGAGCCATAGATGGAGCTTTACAAGTCAAAAAAAGGCACTTCCTGTTCTGAGGGGGCGGGGCTTATATAACGTCAGACTATGACGACATAGGATCGTCAGGCATCCCACCAGGATCACTCATGTCAAGTTTGGTGCAGCTGGGCTCAAAATTGTGGAATCTACAGCCAAACGTATGGACACGGCGTTACAGGTCAGTTCGCCACGCCGCCACGCCCACCTGCTCCATCCCAGCCAGATGGGGATGGAATCCAATACACACCAACATGTTTTCTGTCTGTGGACACAGTTTCACCTCGATTAGGTCAAAGGGGTCAGATAGCGACCGTTCAGCGTAAAAAATGACACTTCCTGTTCTCAGGGGGCGTGGCCTAAGTGACGTCATCATTTGACCGTTGGGTATTGTAGAGCATCCCATGATGATCAATCACTGAAAGTTTGGTGCTTCGAGGAGTTTTTTTCAAAGAGTTATAACAGTTTGATGTTTCATGGCGAATCGGTGACCTTTGACCCCCGGAAAGACCCCTTCAGCAAGCCCGAAAACGCAAACCTACGATAACTTTGGATCGGCCATGCCTTATGAACGATCTGACCGAGTTTGAAGCCGATCGATCGAAATCCCTAGGACAAGTTCGATCAAATGCGAACCCTGCAAACGCCCAAAATCGGGTCAAAATCGGAACTTTAATCCAAAATGGCCGACAATCTGTGATACTTGCACTATGACATTAATTGTAAATTCTCAGTGTCTTGAGGAGCTCTCCAAGTGTACCGAGTTTCAAGTGTCTACGATAAAGTAAGTGAATAGGAAAGGGTCTTTTGAAAGTTGCTAGGTGGCGCCCTTGAGCCGTTTCTTGTGCGATTTTTCCGAGGACCTTAAAATACGTAAATTTTCACCGGGCTCTATGCCCCCGCCAAGTTTGGTGAGTTTTTGAATATGATAAAGCCCCCAAAAAGCCAATTTATTTTACGGAAGAATAATAATAATTAAAGCTCCGCGGAGCCTCAAGCGGCCCTCGCAGCCAAGCGCCGCTCAAGCCTAGCCACCGCGGATGTTCCAGCACCGCCTCCCCTCAGCCACCGCCTCCCCTCAGCACCACCTCCCCCCAGCCACTGCCTCCCCTCAGCACCATGTCACCCCAGCCACCGCCTACCCCCAGCCACCGCCTTGCTCTCACGGAGCTGCCAAACCCGCCCTGAAGATAGTCACCCTGTCATGTTCGACATTGCTCCCAGTCAATGCACAAAAATCTGGTGTAGATCAGCTAATATCGCAAGGAGACACAGGTGTTTGATTAACCTGGGTGCGCAGTAGAGTCAAATTGCAATTAAACTCTATTGGGCTCCTTAGAGGTTCACAAGTGTCACTCATAAAAAGTCTGGAGCAAATGGGATGATGCGTTTGTCAATAAGAGACGATCGTATGCATATGGCGAGGGACAGCCATTTTTGCCACACCCACAAGTGTCAGATGCCATTGACAGAGTTCATCTTCATGGCATTTTATGTCAGTCTGCACAGGATGAAACCCATATGACTTAGAGAGTAAAAGTCAGACATACAGTAGAAAAAACAGGTGACTTCCTGTCGGAAGTGGGCGGGGCTAAGGTGATGTCATCAATCGACCACCTAACTGTGATGAGGACTGGTCTATAATGAGACATAGAAAGTCTGATGCAGCTGTGACCTGGCATTAGGAAGTTATTTCACATTCATGTTTCATGGTGAATAGTCAAAGTTTGGGACTAAGCCACGCTTAGTCCCAAACTTAGCAGTAGGCATTTACAGAGTTCATCATCATCTCATTTTATGTCAGCCTGCACAGGGTTGGAATCCATGACACACCAACATTACTTAGAGAGTAAAAGTCAGACATACAGTAGAAAATAGAGGTGACTTCCTGTCGGAAGTGGGCGGGGCAAGGGTGATGTCATCAATCGACCACATAACTGTGATGAGGGCTTATCTATAATGAGACATAGAAAGTCTGATGAAGCTCTGACCTGGCATTTGGAAGTTATTTCACATTCATGTTTCATGGTGTATAGTCAAAGTTTGGGACTTAGCCACGCCCCCACGGGTCAGTAGAGTTCATCATGGGAGAGTTCATCATCATGTCATTTCATGTCAGCCTGCACAGGATGAAACCCATAAGAATTAGAGAGTAAAAGTAAGACATACAATTGAAGAAAGAGGTTACTTCCTGTCGGAAGTGGGCGGGGCTAGGGTGATGTCATCAATCGACCAACTAACTATGATGAAGGCTGGTCTATAATGAGACATAGAAAGTCTGATGCAGCTGTGACCTGGCATTTGGAAGTTATTTCACATTCATGTTTCATGCTGTATAGTCAAAGTTTGGGACTTAGCCACGCCCCCACGGGTCAGTCGAGTTCATCATGGGAGAGTTCATCATCATATCATTTCATGTCAGCCTACACCGGATGAAACCCATATGACTTAGAGAGTAAAAGTAAGACATACAATAGAAAAAACAGGTGACTTCCTGTCGGAAGTGGGCGGGGTTAAGGTGACGTCATCAACTGACCATCTCAATGTGATGAGGGGTGGTCTGTAGTCAGATATAGGAAGTCTGATGCAGCTGTGACCTTCTATGTGGAAGTTATTGCATCTTGATGTTTCATGGCGAATAGTCAAAGTTTGGGACTTAGCCACGCCCACATTCTTTGACATAGAAAAATTCCTACGATAACTTTTCATCTTTAATGTCTCAAGTCTCTGCTGACTGAGTTTGAAGTCTCTATCTCAAAAGCTGCAGGAGGAGATAGATCAGATGCGATGTCTATGAAAAAGAGGAAATGGCTGATTTTGATCCAAAATGGCCGACTTCCTGTTGGGTTTGCACCATGGCTCCAAGAGACTTTTTTGTAGGTCCTGACATGATACACATGTGTACCAAGTTTCATAATTCTAGGTTAAAGCATGGCTTGGGGCTGATCATTTAAAAATTTCTAGGGGGCGCTGTAGAGAAATTAGGCCACGCCCATCAACGACTGTTATGGATTCCTGTTCGGGGATGGATAAGGATGCATCCTAGTGAGTTTGGTGCAGCTGGGCTGAACGATGTGGAATCTAGAGCCAAACGTATGGCGGCGGCGTTACCTCTGCTTCGCCGCGGTCCCACGGCCACGCCCTCTACAGAAGACTCTTGGCGCTTTAAAGCAAGTGAGACTAACATGTTATCTGTCATCCAACACAGAATCATGTTGATTAGGTGCAGTGAGCCAGAAAGGCAGCTTTCCATGGAAAAAAAAGCACTTCCTGTTCTGAGGGGGCGGGGCTTAGATGACGTCAGACTATGACAACATAGGATCGTAGGGGACCCTACCAGGATCACTCATGTCAAGTTTGGTGCAGCTGGCCTCAAAATTGTGGAATCCACAGCCAAACGTAAGGACACGGCGTTTAGGGTCACTTCGCCACGCCGCCACGCCCACCTGCTGGATTCAAATGAGCTTGGCTTGGAATCCTCAACACACCAACATGTTTTCTGTCTGTGGACACAGTTTCACCTCGATTAGGTCAAAGGGGTCAGATAGCGACCGTTCAGCGTAAAAAATGACACTTCCTGTTCTCAGGGGGCGTGGCCTAAGTGACGTCATCATTTGACCGTTGGGTATTGTAGAGCATCCCATGATGATCAATCACTGAAAGTTTGGTGCTTCTATGAGTTTTTTTCAAAGAGTTATAACAGTTTGATGTTTCATGGCGAATCGGTGACCTTTGACCCCCGGAAAGACCCCTTCAGCAAGCCCGAAAACGCAAACCTACGATAACTTTGGATCGGCCATGCCTTTTGAACGATCTGACCGAGTTTCAAGCCGATCGATCGAAATCCCTAGGTCAAGTTCGATCAAATGCGAACCCTGTAAACGCCCAAAATCGGGTCAAAATCGGAACTTTAATCCAAAATGGCCGACAATCTGTGATACTTGCACTATGACATTAATTGTAAATTCAGAGTGTTTTGGGGAGCTGTACAAGTGTACCAAGTTTCAAGTCTCTACGATAAAGTAAGTGAATAGGAAAGGGTCTTTTGAAAGTTGCTAGGTGGCGCCCTTGAGCCGTTTCTTTTGCGATTTTTTCAACGACCATAAAATACGAAATTTTTCACCGGGCTCTATGCCCCCGCCACGTTTGGTGAGTTTTTGAATATGATAAAGCCCCCAAAAAGCCCCCTAAAAAGGGTGGCAGAATCGTAATAATAATAAGAAACAGTACAGGAACAATAGGCTCTCGCAGCGCTTAGCTGCTCGGGCCTAATTAAAGCTCCGCGGAGCCTCAAGCGGCCCTCGCAGCCAAGCGCCGCTCAAGCCTATAGCCACCGCGTATGTTCCAGCACCACCTCCCCCCAGCCACCGCCTCCCCTCAGCACCACCTCCCCCCAGCCACTGCCTCCCCTCAGCACCATGTCACCCCAGCCACCGCCTACCCCCAGCCACCGCCTTGCTCTCAAGGAGCTGCCAAACCCGCCCTGAAGATAGTCACCTGTCATGTTCGACATTGCTCCCAGACAATGCACAAAAATCTGGTGTAGATCAGCTGATATCGCAAGGAGACACAGGTGTTTGATTAACCTGGGTGCGCAGTGGAGTCAAATTGCAATTAAACTCTATTGGGCTCCTTAGAGGTTCACAAGTGTCACTCATAAAAAGTCTGGAGCAAATGGGATGATGCGTGTGTGAATAAGAGATGATCGTTTGCATATGGCGAGGGACTGCCATCTGGCCACGCCTCCACGGGTCAGTAGGCATTTACAGAGTTCATCTTCATGTCATTTTATGTCAGTCTGCAAAGCATGAAACCCATATGACTTAGAGAGTAAAAGTCAGACATACAGTAGAAAAAACAGGTGACTTCCTGTCGGAAGTGGGCGTGGCTAAGGTGATGTCATCAATCGACCACCTAACTGTGATGAGGTCTGGTCTATAATGAGACATAGAAAGTCTGATGCAGCTCTGACCTGGCATTTGGAAGTTATTTCACATTCATGTTTCATGGTGTATAGTCAAAGTTTGGGACTTAGCCACGCCCCCACGGGTCAGTAGAGTTCATCATGGGAGAGTTCATCATCATGTCATTTCATGTCAGCCTGCACAGGATGAAACCCATAAGAATTAGAGAGTAAAAGTAAGACATACAATTGAAGAAAGAGGTTACTTCCTGTCGGAAGTGGGCGGGGCTAGGGTGATGTCATCAATCGACCACCTAACTATGATGAAGGCTGGTCTATAATGAGACATAGAAAGTCTGATGCAGCTGTGACCTGGCATTTGGAAGTTATTTCACATTCATGTTTCATGCTGTATAGTCAAAGTTTGGGACTTAGCCACGCCCCCACGGGTCAGTCGAGTTCATCATGGGAGAGTTCATCATCATATCATGTCATGTCAGCCTACACCGGATGAAACCCATATGACTTAGAGAGTAAAAGTAAGACATACAATAGAAAAAACAGGTGACTTCCTGTCGGAAGTGGGCGGGGTTAAGGTGATGTCATCAACTGACCATCTCAATGTGATGAGGGGTGGTCTGTAGTCAGATATAATAAGTCTGATGCAGCTGTGACCTTCTATGTGGAAGTTATTGCATCTTGATGTTTCATGGCGAATAGTCAAAGTTTGGGACTTAGCCACGCCCACATGCTTTGACATAGAAAAATTCCTACGATAACTTTTCATCTTTAATGTCTCAAGTCTCTGCTGACTGAGTTTGAAGTCTCTATCTCAAAAGCTGCAGGAGGAGATAGATCAGATGCGATGTCTATGAAAAAGAGGAAATGGCTGATTTTGATCCAAAATGGCCGACTTCCTGTTGGGTTTGCACCATGGCTCCAAGAGACTTTTTTGTAGGTCCTGACATGATACACATGTGTACCAAGTTTCATAATTCTAGGTTAAAGCATGGCTTGGGGCTGATCATTTAAAAATTTCTAGGGGGCGCTGTAGAGAAATTAGGCCACGCCCATCAACGACTGTTATGGATTCCTGTTCGGGGATGGATAAGGATGCATCCTAGTGAGTTTGGTGCAGCTGGGCTGAACGATGTGGAATCTAGAGCCAAACGTATGGCGGCGGCGTTACCTCTGCTTCGCCGCGGTCCCACGGCCACGCCCTCTACAGAAGACTCTTGGCGCTTTAAAGCAAGTGACACTAACATGTTATCTGTCATCCAACACAGAATCATGTTGATTAGGTGCAGTGAGCCAGAAAGGCAGCTTTCCATGGAAAAAAAAGCACTTCCTGTTCTGAGGGGGCGGGGCTTAGATGACGTCAGACTATGACAACATAGGATCGTAGGGGACCCTACCAGGATCACTCATGTCAAGTTTGGTGCAGCTGGCCTCAAAATTGTGGAATCCACAGCCAAACGTAAGGACACGGCGTTTAGGGTCACTTCGCCACGCCGCCACGCCCACCTGCTGGATTCAAATGAGCTTGGCTTGGAATCCTCAACACACCAACATGTTTTCTGTCTGTGGACACAGTTTCACCTCGATTAGGTCAAAGGGGTCAGATAGCGACCGTTCAGCGTAAAAAATGACACTTCCTGTTATCAGGGGGCGTGGCCTAAGTGACGTCATCATTTGACCGTTGGGTATTGTAGAGCATCCCATGATGATCAATCACTGAAAGTTTGGTGCTTCTATGAGTTTTTTTCAAAGAGTTATAACAGTTTGATGTTTCATGGCGAATCGGTGACCTTTGACCCCCGGAAAGACCCCTTCAGCAAGCCCGAAAACGCAAACCTACGATAACTTTGGATCGGCCATGCCTTATGAACGATCTGACCGAGTTTGAAGCCGATCGATCGAAATCCCTAGGACAAGTTCGATCAAATGCGAACCCTGCAAACGCCCAAAATCGGGTCAAAATCGGAACTTTAATCCAAAATGGCCGACAATCTGTGATACTTGCACTATGACATTAATTGTAAATTCTGAGTGTTTTGGGGAGCTGTACAAGTGTACCAAGTTTCAAGTCTCTACGATAAAGTAAGTGAATAGGAAAGGGTCCTTTGAAAGTTGCTAGGTGGCGCCCTTGAGCCGTTTCTTGTGCGATTTTTCTGGGGACCTTAAAATACGTAAATTTTACACGGGCTCTATGCCCCCGCCAAGTTTGGTGAGTTTTTGAATATGAGAAAGCCCCCAAAAAGCCAATTCTTTTGGCACAATAAAAATAATTAAAGCTCCGCGGAGCCTCAAGCGGCCCTCGCAGCCAAGCGCCGCTCAAGCCTATAGCCACCGCGGATGTTCCAGCACCGCCTCCCGCCGGCCACCGCCGACGCTCGCGCGCCGTCCTCCACGCGATCCGCTTCGATGTCTTCGGCAGCGTTCACTGGCCATGCACCCAAAATCTGGAGCAGATTGGGCCATGTGGCAAGGAGATACAGCTGTTTGATTAACCTAGGGGGCGCAGTGGAGTCAAATTGCAATTAAACTGTATTGGGCTCCTCAGAGGTTCACAAGTTTCACTCATAAAAAGTCTGGTGCAAATAGGATGATGCGTTTGTGAATAAGAGACGATCGTATGCATATGGCGAGGGACAGCCATTTTGCCAGTCCCCCACGGGTCTGTAGGCATTGACAGAGTTCATCATCATCTCATGTTATGTCAGTGTGCACAGGGTTGGAATCCATGACACACCAACATGGTTTAGAGTGTAAAAGTAAGACATACAGTATAAAAAACAGGTGACTTCCTGTCGGAAGTGGGCGGGGCTAAGGTGATGTCATCAATCGACCACCTAACTGTGATGAGGGCTGGTCTATAATGAGACATAGAAAGTCTGATGCAGCTGTGACCTGGCATTTGGAAGTTATTTCACATTCATGTTTCATGGTGTATAGTCAAAGTTTGGGACTTAGCCACGCCCCCACGGGTCAGTCGAGTTCATCATGGGAGAGTTCATCATCATATCATGTCATGTCAGCCTACACCGGATGAAACCCATATGACTTAGAGAGTAAAAGTAAGACATACAATAGAAAAAACAGGTGACTTCCTGTCGGAAGTGGGCGGGGTTAAGGTGATGTCATCAACTGACCATCTCAATGTGATGAGGGGTGGTCTGTAGTCAGATATAGGAAGTCTGATGCAGCTGTGACCTTCTATGTGGAAGTTATTGCATCTTGATGTTTCATGGCGAATAGTCAAAGTTTGGGACTTAGCCACGCCCACATGCTTTGACATAGAAAAATTCCTACGATAACTTTTCATCTTTAATGTCTCAAGTGTCTGCTGACTGAGTTTGAAGTCTCTATCTCAAAAGCTGCAGGAGGAGATAGATCAGATGCGATGTCTATGAAAAAGAGGAAATGGCTGATTTTGATCCAAAATGGCCGACTTCCTGTTGGGTTTGCACCATGGCTCCAAGAGACTTTTTTGTAGGTCCTGACATGATACACATGTGTACCAAGTTTCATAATTCTAGGTTAAAGCATGGCTTGGGGCTGATCATTTAAAAATTTCTAGGGGGCGCTGTAGAGAAATTAGGCCACGCCCATCAACGACTGTTATGGATTCCTGTTCGGGGATGGATAAGGATGCATCCTAGTGAGTTTGGTGCAGCTGGGCTGAACGATGTGGAATCTAGAGCCAAACGTATGGCGGCGGCGTTACCTCTGCTTCGCCGCGGTCCCACGGCCACGCCCTCTACAGAAGACTCTTGGCGCTTTAAAGCAAGTGAGACTAACATGTTATCTGTCATCCAACACAGAATCATGTTGATTAGGTGCAGTGAGCCAGAAAGGCAGCTTTCCATGGAAAAAAAAGCACTTCCTGTTCTGAGGGGGCGGGGCTTAGATGACGTCAGACTATGACAACATAGGATCGTAGGGGACCCTACCAGGATCACTCATGTCAAGTTTGGTGCAGCTGGCCTCAAAATTGTGGAATCCACAGCCAAACGTAAGGACACGGCGTTTAGGGTCACTTCGCCACGCCGCCACGCCCACCTGCTGGATTCAAATGAGCTTGGCTTGGAATCCTCAACACACCAACATGTTTTCTGTCTGTGGACACAGTTTCACCTCGATTAGGTCAAAGGGGTCAGATAGTGACCGTTCAGCGTAAAAAATGACACTTCCTGTTCTCAGGGGGCGTGGCCTAAGTGACGTCATCATTTGACCGTTGGGTATTGTAGAGCATCCCATGATGATCAATCACTGAAAGTTTGGTGCTTCTATGAGTTTTTTTCAAAGAGTTATAACAGTTTGATGTTTCATGGCGAATCGGTGACCTTTGACCCCCGGAAAGACCCCTTCAGCAAGCCCGAAAACGCAAACCTACGATAACTTTGGATCGGCCATGCCTTATGAACGATCTGACCGAGTTTCAAGCCGATCGATCGAAATCCCTAGGACAAGTTCGATCAAATGCGAACCCTGCAAACGCCCAAAATCGGGTCAAAATCGGAACTTTAATCCAAAATGGCCGACATTCTGTGATACTTGCACTATGACATTAATTGTAAATTCTGAGTGTCTTGGGGAGCTCTACAAGTGTACCAAATTTCAAGTCTCTACTATAAAGTAAGTGAATAGGAAAGGGTCTTTCGAAAGTTGCTAGGTGGCGCCCTTGAGCCGTTTCTTGTGCGATTTTTGCAGGTACCTTAAAATACGTAAATTTTACACGGGCTCTATGCCCCCGCCAAGTTTGGTGAGTTTTTGAATATGATAAAGCCCCCAAAAAGCCAATTCATTTGGCTGAAGAACTATAATAATAAGAAACAGCAAGGTTTCAATAGGCTCTCGCAGCGCTTAGCTGCTCGGGCCTAATTAAAGCTCCGCGGAGCCTCAAGCGGCCCTCGCAGCTAGCGCTGCTCCGGCCTATAGCCACCGCGGGGGTACCAGCACCGCCCCCCGCCCGCCACCGCCGACGCTCGCGCGCCCTCATCCACGCTATCCGCTTTTACGGCTTCGGCAGAGCTCCCTGGCGATGAACCAAAAATCTGGAGCACATCGGGCCATGTAGAGAGGAGATACAGCTGTTTGATTAACCTAGGGGGCGCAGTGGAGTCAAATCACAATTAAACTCTATTGGGCTCCTTAGAGGTTCACAAGTGTCACTCATACAATGTCTGGTGCAAATCGGATGATGCGTTTGTGAATACGAGACGAACGTATGCATATTACGAGGGACAGCCATTTTGCCACGCCCCCACGGGTCAGTAGAGTTCATCATCAATGAGTTCATCATCAATAAGTTCATCATCATTTCATTTTATGTCAGTCTGCACAGGATGAAACCCATAAGAATTAGAGAGAAAAAGTAAGACATACAGTAGAAAAAACAGGTGACTTCCTGTCGGAAGTGTGCGGGGCTAATGTTATGTCATCAATCGACCACCTAACTGTCATGATGGCTGGTCTATAATGACACATAGAAAGTCTGATGCATCTGTGACCTGGCATTAGGAAGTAATTTCACATTCATGTTTCATGATGTATAATCAAAGTTTGGGACTTAGCCACGCCCCCACGGGTCAGTAGAGTTCATCACGGCAGAGTTCATCATCATTTCATTTCATGTCAGTCTGCACAGGATGAAACCCATAAGAATTAGAGAGAAAAAGTAAGACATACAGTAGAAAAAACAGGTCACTTCCTGTCGGAAGTGGGCGGGGCAAGGGTGATGTCATCAATCGACCACATAACTGTGATGAGGGCTTATCTATAATGAGACATAGAAAGTCTGATGCAGCTCTGACCTGGCATTTGGAAGTTATTTCACATTCATGTTTCATGGTGTATAGTCAAAGTTTGGGACTTAGCCACGCCCCCACGGGTCAGTAGAGTTCATCATGGGAGAGTTCATCATCATGTCATTTCATGTCAGCCTGCACAGGATGAAACCCATAAGAATTAGAGAGTAAAAGTAAGACATACAATTGAAGAAAGAGGTTACTTCCTGTCGGAAGTGGGCGGGGCTAGGGTGATGTCATCAATCGACCACCTAACTATGATGAAGGCTGGTCTATAATGAGACATAGAAAGTCTGATGCAGCTGTGACCTGGCATTTGGAAGTTATTTCACATTCATGTTTCATGCTGTATAGTCAAAGTTTGGGACTTAGCCACGCCCCCACGGGTCAGTCGAGTTCATCATGGGAGAGTTCATCATCATGTAATTTCATGTCAGTCTGCACAGGATGAAACCCATAAGAATTAGAGAGAAAAAGTAAGACATACAGTAGAAAAAACAGGTCACTTCCTGTCGGAAGTGGGCGGGGCAAGGGTGATGTCATCAATCGACCACATAACTGTGATGAGGGCTTATCTATAATGAGACATAGAAAGTCTGATGCAGCTCTGACCTGGCATTTGGAAGTTATTTCACATTCATGTTTCATGGTGTATAGTCAAAGTTTGGGACTTAGCCACGCCCCCACGGGTCAGTAGAGTTCATCATGGGAGAGTTCATCATCATGTCATTTCATGTCAGCCTGCACAGGATGAAACCCATAAGAATTAGAGAGTAAAAGTAAGACATACAATTGAAGAAAGAGGTTACTTCCTGTCGGAAGTGGGCGGGGCTAGGGTGATGTCATCAATCGACCACCTAACTATGATGAAGGCTGGTCTATAATGAGACATAGAAAGTCTGATGCAGCTGTGACCTGGCATTTGGAAGTTATTTCACATTCATGTTTCATGCTGTATAGTCAAAGTTTGGGACTTAGCCACGCCCCCACGGGTCAGTCGAGTTCATCATGGGAGAGTTCATCATCATGTAATTTCATGTCAGCCTGCACAGGATGAATCCCATATGATTTAGAGAGTAAAAGTAAGACATACAATAGAAAAAACAGGTGATTTCCTGTCGGAAGTGGGCGGGGTTAAGGTGATGTCATCAACTGACCATCTCAATGTGATGAGGGGTGGTCTGTAGTCAGATATAGGAAGTCTGATGCAGCTGTGACCTTCTATGTGGAAGTTATTGTATCTTGATGTTTCATGGCGAATAGTCAAAGTTTGGGACTTAGCCACGCCCACATGCTTTGACATAGAAAAATTCCTACGATAACTTTTCATCTTTAATGTCTCAAGTCTCTGCTGACTGAGTTTGAAGTCTCTATCTCAAAAGCTGCAGGAGGAGATAGATCAGATGCGATGTCTATGAAAAAGAGGAAATGGCTGATTTTGATCCAAAATGGCCGACTTCCTGTTGGGTTTGCACCATGGCTCCAAGAGACTTTTTTGTAGGTCCTGACATGATACACATGTGTACCAAGTTTCATAATTCTAGGTTAAAGAATGGCTTGGGGCTGATCATTTAAAAAATTCTAGGGGGCGCTGTAGAGAAATTAGGCCACGCCCATCAACGACTGTTATGGATTCCTGTTCGGGGATGGATAAGGATGCATCCTAGTGAGTTTGGTGCAGCTGGGCTGAACGATGTGGAATCTAGAGCCAAACGTATGGCGGCGGCGTTACCTCTGCTTCGCCGCGGTCCCACGGCCACGCCCTCTACAGAAGACTCTTGGCGCTTTAAAGCAAGTGACACTAACATGTTATCTGTCATCCAACACAGAATCATGTTGATTAGGTGCAGTGAGCCAGAAAGGCAGCTTTCCATGGAAAAAAAAGCACTTCCTGTTCTGAGGGGCGGGGCTTAGATGACGTCAGACTATGACAACATAGGTTCGTAGGGGACCCTACCAGGATCAGTCATGTCAAGTTTGGTGCAGCTGGCCTCAAAATTGTGGAATCCACAGCCAAACGTAAGGACACGGCGTTTAGGGTCACTTCGCCACGCCGCCACGCCCACCTGCTGGATTCAAATGAGCTTGGCTTGGAATCCTCAACACACCAACATGTTTTCTGTCTGTGGACACAGTTTCACCTCGATTAGGTCAAAGGGGTCAGATAGCGACCGTTCAGCGTAAAAAATGACACTTCCTGTTCTCAGGGGGCGTGGCCTAAGTGACGTCATCATTTGACCGTTGGGTATTGTAGAGCATCCCATGATGATCAATCACTGAAAGTTTGGTGCTTCTATGAGTTTTTTTCAAAGAGTTATAACAGTTTGATGTTTCATGGCGAATCGGTGACCTTTGACCCCCGGAAAGACCCCTTCAGCAAGCCCGAAAACACAAACGTACGATAACTTTGGATCGGCCATGCCTTTTGAACGATCTGACCGAGTTTGAAGCCGATCGATCGAAATCCCTAGGACAAGTTCGATCAAATGCGAACCCTGCAAACGCCCAAAATCGGTTCAAAATCGGAACTTTAATCCAAAATGGCCGACAATCTGTGATACTTGCACTATGACATTAATTGTAAATTCAGAGTGTTTTGGGGAGCTCTACAAGTGTACCAAATTTCAAGTCTCTACGATAAAGTAAGTGAATAGGAAAGGGTCTTTTGAAAGTTGCTAGGTGGCGCCCTTGAGCCGTTTCTTGTGCGATTTTTCTGAGGACCTTAAAATACGTAATTTTCACACAGACCTGACGCGTCCGCCAAGTTTGGTGAGTTTTTGAATATGATAAAGCCCCCTAAAAGCCAATTTATTTGGCGGAAGCATAATAATAATAATTAAAGCTCCGCGGAGCCTCAAGCGGCCCTCGCAGCCAAGCGCCGCTCAAGCCTATAGCCACCGCGGATGTTCCAGCACCGCCTCCCGCCGGCCACCGCCGACGCTCGCGCGCCGTCCTCCACGCGATCCGCTTCGATGCCTTCGGCAGCGTTCCCTGGCCATGCACCCCCAATCTGGAGCAGATTGGGCCATGTGGCAAGGAGATACAGCTGTTTGATTAACCTAGGGGGCGCAGTGGAGTGAAATTGCAATTAAACTCTATTGGGCTCCTTAGAGGTTAACAAGTGTCACTCATAAAAAGTCTGGTGCAAATCGGATGATGCGTCTGTGAATAAGAGACGATCGTATGCATATGGCGAGGGACAGCCATTTTGTCACGCCCCCACGGGTCAGCAGGCCTTTACAGAGTTCATCATCATCTCATTTTATGTCAGTCTGCACAGGGTTGGAATCCATGACACACCAACATGTTTTAGAGTGTAAAAGTAAGACATACAGTAGAAAAAACAGGTCACTTCCTGTCGGAAGTGGGCGGGGCAAGGGTGATGTCATCAATCGACCACATAACTGTGATGAGGGCTTATCTATAATGAGACATAGAAAGTCTGATGCAGCTCTGACCTGGCATTTGGAAGTTATTTCACATTCATGTTTCATGCTGTATAGTCAAAGTTTGGGACTTAGCCACGCCCTCACGGGTCAGTCGAGTTCATCATGGGAGAGTTCATCATCATATCATGTCATGTCAGCCTACACCGGATGAAACCCATATGACTTAGAGAGTAAAAGTAAGACATACAATAGAAAAAACAGGTGACTTCCTGTCGGAAGTGGGCGGGGTTAAGGTGATGTCATCAACTGACCATCTCAATGTGATGAGGGGTGGTCTGTAGTCAGATATAGGAAGTCTGATGCAGCTGTGACCTTCTATGTGGAAGTTATTGCATCTTGATGTTTCATGGCGAATAGTCAAAGTTTGGGACTTAGCCACGCCCACATGCTTTGACATAGAAAAATTCCTACGATAACTTTTCATCTTTAATGTCTCAAGTCTCTGCTGACTGAGTTTGAAGTCTCTATCTCAAAAGCTGCAGGAGGAGATAGATCAGATGCGATGTCTATGAAAAAGAGGAAATGGCTGATTTTGATCCAAAATGGCCGACTTCCTGTTGGGTTTGCACCATGGCTCCAAGAGACTTTTTTGTAGGTCCTGACATGATACACATGTGTACCAAGTTTCATAATTCTAGGTTAAAGCATGGCTTGGGGCTGATCATTTAAAAATTTCTAGGGGGCGCTGTAGATAAATTAGGCCACGCCCATCAACGACTGTTATGGATTCCTGTTCGGGGATGGATAAGGATGCATCCTAGTGAGTTTGGTGCAGCTGGGCTGAACGATGTGGAATCTAGAGCCAAACGTATGGCGGCGGCGTTACCTCTGCTTCGCCGCGGCCCCACGGCCACGCCCTCTACAGAAGACTCTTGGCGCTTTAAAGCAAGTGAGACTAACATGTTATCTGTCATCCAACACAGAATCATGTTGATTAGGTGCAGTGAGCCAGAAAGGCAGCTTTCCATGGAAAAAAAAGCACTTCCTGTTCTGAGGGGGCGGGGCTTAGATGACGTCAGACTATGACAACATAGGATCGTAGGGGACCCTACCAGGATCACTCATGTCAAGTTTGGTGCAGCTGGCCTCAAAATTGTGGAATCCACAGCCAAACGTAAGGACACGGCGTTTAGGGTCACTTCGCCAGGCCGCCACGCCCACCTGCTGGATTCAAATGAGCTTGGCTTGGAATCCTCAACACACCAACATGTTTTCTGTCTGTGGACACAGTTTCACCTCGATTAGGTCAAAGGGGTTAGATAGCGACCGTTCAGCGTAAAAAATGACACTTCCTGTTCTCAGGGGGCGTGGCCTAAGTGACGTCATCATTTGACCGTTGGGTATTGTAGAGCATCCCATGATGATCAATCACTGAAAGTTTGGTGCTTCTATGAGTTTTTTTCAAAGAGTTATAACAGTTTGATGTTTCATGGCGAATCGGTGACCTTTGACCCCCGGAAAGACCCCTTCAGCAAGCCCGAAAACGCAAACCTACGATAACTTTGGATCGGCCATGCCTTATGAACGATCTGACCGAGTTTCAAGCCGATCGATCGAAATCCCTAGGACAAGTTCGATCAAATGCGAACCCTGCAAACGCCCAAAATCGGGTCAAAATCGGAACTTTAATCCAAAATGGCCGACAATCTGTGATACTTGCACTATGACATTAATTGTAAATTCAGAGTGTTTTGGGGAGCTCTACAAGTGTACCAAGTTTCAAGTCTCTACGATAAAGTAAGTGAATAGGAAAGGGTCTTTTGAAAGTTGCTAGGTGGCGCCCTTGAGCCGTTTCTTGTGCGATTTTTCTGGGGACCTTAAAATACGAAATTTTTCACCGGGCTCTATGCCCCCGCCACGTTTGGTGAGTTTTTGAATATGATAAAGCCCCCAAAAAGCCCCCTAAAAAGGGTGGCAGAATCGTAATAATAATAAGAAACAGTACAGGAACAATAGGCTCTCGCAGCGCTTAGCTGCTCGGGCCTAATAAAACAGTACAGTTTCAATAGGCTCTCGCAGCGCTTAGCTGCTCGGGCCTAATTAAAGCTCCGCGGAGCCTCAAGCGGCCCTCGCAGCCATCGCCGCTCGAGCCTATAGCCACCGCGGATGTTCCAGCACCGCCTCACGCCAGCCACCGCCGACGCTCGCGCGCCGTGCTCCACGCGATCTGCTTTGATGCCTTTGGCAGAGCTCCCTGGCGATGAACCAAAAATCTGGAGCACATCGGGCCATGTAGAGAGGAGATACAGCTGTTTGATTAACCTAGGGGGCGCAGTGGAGTCAAATCACAATTAAACTCTATTGGGCTCCTTAGAGGTTCACAAGTGTCACTCATACAATGTCTGGTGCAAATCGGATGATGCGTTTGTGAATACGAGACGAACGTATGCATATTACGAGGGACAGCCATTTTGCCACGCCCCCACGGGTCAGTAGAGTTCATCACGGCAGAGTTCATCATCATTTAATTTCATGTCAGTCAGCACAGGATGAAACCCATAAGAATTAGAGAGAAAAAGTAAGACATACAGTAGAAAAAACAGGTGACTTCCTGTCGGAAGTGGGCGGGGCTAAGGTGACGTCATCAATCGACCACCTAACTGTGATGATTGCTGATCTATAATGAGACACAGAAAGTCTGATGCAGCTGTGACCTGGCATTTGGAAGTTATTTCACATTCATGTTTCATGGTGTATAGTCAAAGTTTGGGACTTAGCCACGCCCCCACGGGTCAGTAGAGTTCATCATGGGAGAGTTCATCATCATTTAATTTCATGTCAGTCAGGACAGGATGAAACCCATAAGAATTAGAGAGAAAAAGTAAGACATACAGTAGAAAAAACAGGTGACTTCCTGTCGGAAGTGGGCGGGGTTAAGGTGATGTCATCAACTGACCATCTCAATGTGATGAGGGGTGGTCTGTAGTCAGATATAGGAAGTCTGATGCAGCTGTGACCTTCTATGTGGAAGTTATTGCATCTTCATGTTTCATGGCGAATAGTCAAAGTTTGGGACTTAGCCACGCCCACATGCTTTGACATACCAAAATTCCTGTGATAACTTCTGACCTTTAATGTCTCAACTCTCTGCTGACTGAGTTTGAAGTCTCTATCTCAAAAGCTGTAGGAGGAGATAGATCAGATGCGATGTCTATGAAAAAGAGGAAATGGCTGATTTTGATCCAAAATGGCCGACTTCCTGTTGGGTTTGCACCATGGCTCCAAGAGACTTTTTTGTAGGTCCTGACATGATACACATGTGTACCAAGTTTCATAATTCTAGGTTAAAGCATGGCTTGGGGCTGATCATTTTAAAATTTCTAGGGGGCGCTGTAGAGAAATTAGGCCACGCCCATCAACGACTGTTATGGATTCCTGTTCGGGGATGGATAAGGATGCATCCTAGTGAGTTTGGTGCAGCTGGGCTGAACGATGTGGAATCTAGAGCCAAACGTATGGCGGCGGCGTTACCTCTGCTTCGCCGCGGTCCCACGGCCACGCCCTCTACAGAAGACTCTTGGCGCTTTAAAGCAAGTGAGACTAACATGTTATCTGTCATCCAACACAGAATCATGTTGATTAGGTGCAGTGAGCCAGAAAGGCAGCTTTCCATGGAAAAAAAAGCACTTCCTGTTCTGAGGGGGCGGGGCTTAGATGACGTCAGACTATGACAACATAGGATGGTAGGGGACCCTACCAGGATCACTCATGTCAAGTTTGGTGCAGCTGGCCTCAAAATTGTGGAATCCACAGCCAAACGTAAGGACACGGCGTTTAGGGTCACTTCGCCACGCCGCCACGCCCACCTGCTGGATTCAAATGAGCTTGGCTTGGAATCCTCAACACACCAACATGTTTTCTGTCTGTGGACACAGTTTCACCTCGATTAGGTCAAAGGGGTCAGATAGCGACCGTTCAGCGTAAAAAATGACACTTCCTGTTCTCAGGGGGCGTGGCCTAAGTGACGTCATCATTTGACCGTTGGGTATTGTAGAGCATCCCATGATGATCAATCACTGAAAGTTTGGTGCTTCTATGAGTTTTTTTCAAAGAGTTATAACAGTTTGATGTTTCATGGCGAATCGGTGACCTTTGACCCCCGGAAAGACCCCTTCAGCAAGCTCGAAAACGCAAACCTACGATAACTTTGGATCGGCCATGCCTTTTGAACGATCTGACCGAGTTTCAAGCCGATCGATCGAAATCCCTAGGACAAGTTCGCTCAAATGCGAACCCTGTAAACGGCCAAAATCGGGTCAAAATCGGAACTTCAATCCAAAATGGCCGACAATCTGTGATACTTGCACTATGACATTAATTGTAAATTCAGAGTGTCTTGGGGAGCTCTACAAGTGTACCAAGTTTCAAGTCTCTACGATAAAGTAAGTGAATAGGAAAGGGTCTTTTGAAAGTTGCTAGGTGGCGCCCTTGAGCCGTTTCTTGTGCGATTTTTCTGGGGACCTTAAAATACGTAAATTTTACACGGGCTCTATGCCCCCGCCAAGTTTGGTGAGTTTTTGAATATGAGAAAGCCCCCAAAAAGCCAATTCATTTGGGAGAATAAAAAAAATTAAAGCTCCGCGGAGCCTCAAGCGGCCCTCGCAGCCATCGCCGCTCGAGCCTATAGCCACCGCGGATGTTCCAGCACCGCCTCACGCCAGCCACCGCCGACGCTCGCGCGCCGTGCTCCACGCGATCTGCTTTGATGCCTTTGGCAGAGCTCCCTGGCGATGAACCAAAAATCTGGAGCACATCGGGCCATGTAGAGAGGAGATACAGCTGTTTGATTAACCTAGGGGGCGCAGTGGAGTCAAATCACAATTAAACTCTATTGGGCTCCTTAGAGGTTCACAAGTGTCACTCATACAATGTCTGGTGCAAATCGGATGATGCGTTTGTGAATACGAGACGAACGTATGCATATTACGAGGGACAGCCATTTTGCCACGCCCCCACGGGTCAGTAGAGTTCATCACGGCAGAGTTCATCATCATTTAATTTCATGTCAGTCAGCACAGGATGAAACCCATAAGAATTAGAGAGAAAAAGTAAGACATACAGTAGAAAAAACAGGTGACTTCCTGTCGGAAGTGGGCGGGGCTAAGGTGACGTCATCAATCGACCACCTAACTGTGATGATTGCTGATCTATAATGAGACACAGAAAGTCTGATGCAGCTGTGACCTGGCATTTGGAAGTTATTTCACATTCATGTTTCATGGTGTATAGTCAAAGTTTGGGACTTAGCCACGCCCCCACGGGTCAGTAGAGTTCATCATGGGAGAGTTCATCATCATTTAATTTCATGTCAGTCAGGACAGGATGAAACCCATAAGAATTAGAGAGAAAAAGTAAGACATACAGTAGAAAAAACAGGTGACTTCCTGTCGGAAGTGGGCGGGGTTAAGGTGATGTCATCAACTGACCATCTCAATGTGATGAGGGGTGGTCTGTAGTCAGATATAGGAAGTCTGATGCAGCTGTGACCTTCTATGTGGAAGTTATTGCATCTTCATGTTTCATGGCGAATAGTCAAAGTTTGGGACTTAGCCACGCCCACATGCTTTGACATACCAAAATTCCTGTGATAACTTCTGACCTTTAATGTCTCAACTCTCTGCTGACTGAGTTTGAAGTCTCTATCTCAAAAGCTGTAGGAGGAGATAGATCAGATGCGATGTCTATGAAAAAGAGGAAATGGCTGATTTTGATCCAAAATGGCCGACTTCCTGTTGGGTTTGCACCATGGCTCCAAGAGACTTTTTTGTAGGTCCTGACATGATACACATGTGTACCAAGTTTCATAATTCTAGGTTAAAGCATGGCTTGGGGCTGATCATTTTAAAATTTCTAGGGGGCGCTGTAGAGAAATTAGGCCACGCCCATCAACGACTGTTATGGATTCCTGTTCGGGGATGGATAAGGATGCATCCTAGTGAGTTTGGTGCAGCTGGGCTGAACGATGTGGAATCTAGAGCCAAACGTATGGCGGCGGCGTTACCTCTGCTTCGCCGCGGTCCCACGGCCACGCCCTCTACAGAAGACTCTTGGCGCTTTAAAGCAAGTGAGACTAACATGTTATCTGTCATCCAACACAGAATCATGTTGATTAGGTGCAGTGAGCCAGAAAGGCAGCTTTCCATGGAAAAAAAAGCACTTCCTGTTCTGAGGGGGCGGGGCTTAGATGACGTCAGACTATGACAACATAGGATGGTAGGGGACCCTACCAGGATCACTCATGTCAAGTTTGGTGCAGCTGGCCTCAAAATTGTGGAATCCACAGCCAAACGTAAGGACACGGCGTTTAGGGTCACTTCGCCACGCCGCCACGCCCACCTGCTGGATTCAAATGAGCTTGGCTTGGAATCCTCAACACACCAACATGTTTTCTGTCTGTGGACACAGTTTCACCTCGATTAGGTCAAAGGGGTCAGATAGCGACCGTTCAGCGTAAAAAATGACACTTCCTGTTCTCAGGGGGCGTGGCCTAAGTGACGTCATCATTTGACCGTTGGGTATTGTAGAGCATCCCATGATGATCAATCACTGAAAGTTTGGTGCTTCTATGAGTTTTTTTCAAAGAGTTATAACAGTTTGATGTTTCATGGCGAATCGGTGACCTTTGACCCCCGGAAAGACCCCTTCAGCAAGCTCGAAAACGCAAACCTACGATAACTTTGGATCGGCCATGCCTTTTGAACGATCTGACCGAGTTTCAAGCCGATCGATCGAAATCCCTAGGACAAGTTCGCTCAAATGCGAACCCTGTAAACGGCCAAAATCGGGTCAAAATCGGAACTTCAATCCAAAATGGCCGACAATCTGTGATACTTGCACTATGACATTAATTGTAAATTCAGAGTGTCTTGGGGAGCTCTACAAGTGTACCAAGTTTCAAGTCTCTACGATAAAGTAAGTGAATAGGAAAGGGTCTTTTGAAAGTTGCTAGGTGGCGCCCTTGAGCCGTTTCTTGTGCGATTTTTCTGGGGACCTTAAAATACGTAAATTTTACACGGGCTCTATGCCCCCGCCAAGTTTGGTGAGTTTTTGAATATGAGAAAGCCCCCAAAAAGCCAATTCATTTGGGAGAATAAAAAAAATTAAAGCTCCGCGGAGCCTCAAGCGGCCCTCGCAGCTAGCGCTGCTCCGGCCTATAGCCACCGCGGGGGTACCAGCACCGCCACCCGCCCGCCACCGCCGACGCTCGCGCGCCCTCATCCACGCTATCCGCTTTTACGGCTTCGGCAGAGCTCCCTGGCGATGAACCAAAAATCTGGAGCACATCGGGCCATGTAGAGAGGAGATACAGCTGTTTGATTAACCTAGGGGGCGCAGTGGAGTCAAATCACAAATAAACTCTATTGGGCTCCTTAGAGGTTCACAAGTGTCACTCATACAATGTCTGGTGCAAATCGGATGATGCGTTTGTGAATACGAGACGAACGTATGCATATTACGAGGGACAGCCATTTTGCCACGCCCCCACGGGTCAGTAGAGTTCATCATCAATGAGTTCATCATCAATAAGTTCATCATCATTTCATTTTATGTCAGTCTGCACAGGATTAAACCCATATGAATTAGACTGTAAGACATACATTTGAAAAAACATGTTACTTCCTTTCGGAAGTGGGCGGGGCAAAGGTGACGTCATCAATCGACCACCTAACTGTGATGAGGGCTTATCTATAATGAGACATAGAAAGTCTGATGCAGCTCTGACCTGGCATTTGGAAGTTATTTCACATTCATGTTTCATGGTGTATAGTCAAAGTTTGGGACTTAGCCACGCCCCCACGGGTCAGTCGAGTTCATCATGGGAGAGTTCATCATCATATCATGTCATGTCAGCCTACACCGGATGAAACCCATATGACTTAGAGAGTAAAAGTAAGACATACAATAGAAAAAACAGGTGACTTCCTGTCGGAAGTGGGCGGGGTTAAGGTGATGTCATCAACTGACCATCTCAATGTGATGAGGGGTGGTCTGTAGTCAGATATAGGAAGTCTGATGCAGCTGTGACCTTCTATGTGGAAGTTATTGCATCTTGATGTTTCATGGCGAATAGTCAAAGTTTGGGACTTAGCCACGCCCACATGCTTTGACATAGAAAAATTCCTACGATAACTTTTCATCTTTAATGTCTCAAGTCTCTGCTGACTGAGTTTGAAGTCTCTATCTCAAAAGCTGCAGGAGGAGATAGATCAGATGCGATGTCTATGAAAAAGAGGAAATGGCTGATTTTGATCCAAAATGGCCGACTTCCTGTTGGGTTTGCACCATGGCTCCAAGAGACTTTTTTGTAGGTCCTGACATGATACACATGTGTACCAAGTTTCATAATTCTAGGTTAAAGCATGGCTTGGGGCTGATCATTTAAAAATTTCTAGGGGGCGCTGTAGAGAAATTAGGCCACGCCCATCAACGACTGTTATGGATTCCTGTTCGGGGATGGATAAGGATGCATCCTAGTGAGTTTGGTGCAGCTGGGCTGAACCATGTGGAATCTAGAGCCAAACGTATGGCGGCGGCGTTACCTCTGCTTCGACGCGGTCCCACGGCCACGCCCTCTACAGAAGACTCTTGGCGCTTTAAAGCAAGTGACACTAACATGTTATCTGTCATCCAACACAGAATCATGTTGATTAGGTGCAGTGAGCCAGAAAGGCAGCTTTCCATGGAAAAAAAAGCACTTCCTGTTCTGAGGGGGCGGGGCTTAGATGACGTCAGACTATGACAACATAGGATCGTAGGGGACCCTACCAGGATCACTCATGTCAAGTTTGGTGCAGCTGGCCTCAAAATTGTGGAATCCACAGCCAAACGTAAGGACACGGCGTTTAGGGTCACTTCGCCACGCCGCCACGCCCACCTGCTGGATTCAAATGAGCTTGGCTTGGAATCCTCAACACACCAACATGTTTTCTGTCTGTGGACACAGTTTCACCTCGATTAGGACAAAGGGGTCAGATAGCGACCGTTCAGCGTAAAAAATGACACTTCCTGTTCTCAGGGGGCGTGGCCTAAGTGACGTCATCATTTGACCGTTGGGTATTGTAGAGCATCCCATGATGATCAATCACTGAAAGTTTGGTGCTTCTATGAGTTTTTTTCAAAGAGTTATAACAGTTTGATGTTTCATGGCGAATCGGTGACCTTTGACCCCCGGAAAGACCGCTTCAGCAAGCCCGAAAACGCAAACCTACGATAACTTTGGATCGGCCATGCCTTATGAACGATCTGACCGAGTTTGAAGCCGATCGATCGAAATCCCTAGGACAAGTTCGATCAAATGCGAACCCTGTAAACGGACAAAATCGGGTCAAAATCGGAGATTCAATCCAAAATGGCCGACAATCTGTGATACTTGCACTATGACATTAATTGTAAATTCAGAGTGTTTTGGGGAGCTGTACAAGTGTACCAAGTTTCAAGTCTCTACGATAAAGTAAGTGAATAGGAAAGGGTCCTTTGAAAGTTGCTAGGTGGCGCCCTTGAGCCGTTTCTTGTGCGATTTTTCTGGGGACCTTAAAATACGTAATTTTCACGCAGACCTGATGCGTCCGCCAAGTTTGGTGAGTTTTTGAATATGATAAAGCCCCCTAAAAGCCAATTTATTTGGCGGAAGCATAATAATAATAATAATTAACAGCACGATTACAATAGGCCTTCGCAGCGCTTAGCTGCTCGGGCCTAATAATAAACAGTACAGTTTCAATAGGCTCTCGCAGCGATAGCTGCTCGGGCCTAATAATAAACAGTACAGTTTCAATAGGCTCTCGCAGCGATAGCTGCTCGGGCCTAATTAAAGCTCCGCGGAGCCTCAAGCGGCCCTCGCAGCCAAGCGCCGCTCAAGCCTATAGCCACCGCGTATGTTCCAGCACCACCTCCCCCCAGCCACCGCCTCCCCTCAGCACCACCTCCCCCCAGCCACTGCCTCCCCTCAGCACCATGTCACCCCAGCCACCGCCTACCCCCAGCCACCGCCTTGCTCTCAAGGAGCTGCCAAACCCGCCCTGAAGATAGTCACCTGTCATGTTCGACATTGCTCCCAGACAATGCACAAAAATCTGGTGTAGATCAGCTGATATCGCAAGGAGACACAGGTGTTTGATTAACCTGGGTGCGCAGTGGAGTCAAATTGCAATTAAACTCTATTGGGCTCCTTAGAGGTTCACAAGTGTCACTCATAAAAAGTCTGGAGCAAATGGGATGATGCGTGTGTGAATAAGAGATGATCGTTTGCATATGGCGAGGGACTGCCATCTGGCCACGCCTCCACGGGTCAGTAGGCATTTACAGAGTTCATCTTCATGTCATTTTATGTCAGTCTGCAAAGCATGAAACCCATATGACTTAGAGAGTAAAAGTCAGACATACAGTAGAAAAAACAGGTGACTTCCTGTCGGAAGTGGGCGTGGCTAAGGTGATGTCATCAATCGACCACCTAACTGTGATGAGGTCTGGTCTATAATGAGACATAGAAAGTCTGATGCAGCTCTGACCTGGCATTTGGAAGTTATTTCACATTCATGTTTCATGGTGTATAGTCAAAGTTTGGGACTTAGCCACGCCCCCACGGGTCAGTAGAGTTCATCATGGGAGAGTTCATCATCATGTCATTTCATGTCAGCCTGCACAGGATGAAACCCATAAGAATTAGAGAGTAAAAGTAAGACATACAATTGAAGAAAGAGGTTACTTCCTGTCGGAAGTGGGCGGGGCTAGGGTGATGTCATCAATCGACCACCTAACTATGATGAAGGCTGGTCTATAATGAGACATAGAAAGTCTGATGCAGCTGTGACCTGGCATTTGGAAGTTATTTCACATTCATGTTTCATGCTGTATAGTCAAAGTTTGGGACTTAGCCACGCCCCCACGGGTCAGTCGAGTTCATCATGGGAGAGTTCATCATCATATCATGTCATGTCAGCCTACACCGGATGAAACCCATATGACTTAGAGAGTAAAAGTAAGACATACAATAGAAAAAACAGGTGACTTCCTGTCGGAAGTGGGCGGGGTTAAGGTGATGTCATCAACTGACCATCTCAATGTGATGAGGGGTGGTCTGTAGTCAGATATAGGAAGTCTGATGCAGCTGTGACCTTCTATGTGGAAGTTATTGCATCTTGATGTTTCATGGCGAATAGTCAAAGTTTGGGACTTAGCCACGCCCACATGCTTTGACATAGAAAAATTCCTACGATAACTTTTCATCTTTAATGTCTCAAGTCTCTGCTGACTGAGTTTGAAGTCTCTATCTCAAAAGCTGCAGGAGGAGATAGATCAGATGCGATGTCTATGAAAAAGAGGAAATGGCTGATTTTGATCCAAAATGGCCGACTTCCTGTTGGGTTTGCACCATGGCTCCAAGAGACTTTTTTGTAGGTCCTGACATGATACACATGTGTACCAAGTTTCATAATTCTAGGTTAAAGCATGGCTTGGGGCTGATCATTTAAAAATTTCTAGGGGGCGCTGTAGAGAAATTAGGCCACGCCCATCAACGACTGTTATGGATTCCTGTTCGTGGATGAATAAGGATGCATCCTAGTGAGTTTGGTGCAGCTGGTCTGAATGATGTGGAATCTAGAGCCAAACGTATGGCGGCGGCGTTCCCTCTGCTTCGCCGCGCTGCCACGGCCACGCCCTCTACTGAAAACTCTTGGCGCTTTAAAGCAAGTGAGACCAACATGTTATCTGTCATCCAACACAGAATCATCTTGATTAGGTCGAGAGAGCCAGAGATGGAGCTGTACAAGTCAATAAAAGGCACTTCCTGTTCTGAGGGGGCGGGGCTTAGATGACGTCAGACTATGACGACATAGGATCGTCAGGCATCCCACCAGGATCACTCATGTCAAGTTTGGTGCAGCTGGGCACAAGATTGAGGAATCTACAGCCAAACGTATGGCGACGGCGTTACAGGTCACTTCGCCATGCCGCCACGCCCACCTGGTCCATCAAAGCCAAACAGGGTTGGAATCCATGACACACCAACATGTTTTCTGTCTGTGGACACAGTTTCATGTTTATTAGGTCAAAGGGGTCAGATAAGGACCGTTCACAGTAAAACATGACACTTCCTGTTGTCAGGGGGCGTGGCCTAAGTGATGTCATCATTTGACCATTGGGTGTTGTAGGGGACCCGTTGATGATCAATCACTGAAAGTTTGGTGCTGCTGTGAGTTTTGTTGTAAAAGTTATAACCCTTTTATTTTTCATGGCGACAAGGTGAACTTTGACCCCAGGTAACTCCATTTAGAAGAAAAAAAAACGCAAAACTCTGATAACTTTGGATCGGCCATGCCTTATGAACGATCTGACTGAGTTTGAAGCCGATCGATCGAAGTCCCTAGGACTAGTTCGAAAAAATGCGAACCCTGTGAACGGCCAAAATCGGAACTTCAATCCAAAATGGCCGACATTCTGTGATACTTGCACTATGACATTAATTGTAAATTCTGAGTGTCTTGGGGAGCTGTACAAGTGTACCAAGTTTCAAGTCTGTACGATAAAGTAAGTGAATAGGAAAGGGTCTTTTGAAATTTGCTAGGTGGCGCCCTTGAGCCGTTTCTTGTGCGATTTTTCTGGGGACCTTAAAATACGTAAATTTTCACCGGGCTCTATGCCCCCGCCAAGTTTGGTGAGTTTTTGAATATGATAAAGCCCCCAAAAAGCCAATTTATTTTACGGAAGAATAAGAATAATAATAATAATAATTAAAGCTCCGCGGAGCCTCAAGCGGCCCTCGCAGCCAAGCGCCGCTCAAGCCTATAGCCACCGCGGATGTTCCAGCACCGCCTCCCGCCAGCCACCGCCGACGCTCGCGCGCCGTCCTCCACGCGATCCGCTTCGATACATTCGGCAGCATTTCCTGGCCATGCACCCAAAATCTGGAGCAGATTGGGCCATGTGGCAAGGAGATACAGCTGTTTGATTAACCTAGGGGGCGCAGTGGAGTCAAATTGCAATTAAACTCTATTGGGCTCCTTAGAGGTTAACAAGTGTCACTCATAAAAAGTCTGGTGCAAATCGGATGATGCGTCTGTGAATAAGAGACGATCGTATGCATATGGCGAGGGACAGCCATTTTGTCACGCCCCCACGGGTCAGCAGGCATTTACAGAGTTCATCATCATCTCATTTTATGTCAGTCTGCACAGGGTTGGAATCCATGACACACCAACATGTTTTAGAGTGTAAAAGTAAGACATACAGTAGAAAAAACAGGTGACTTCCTGTCGGAAGTGGGCGGGGCTAACGTGATGTCATCAATCGACCACCTAACTGTTATGAGGACTGGTCTATAATGAGACATAGAAAGTGTTATGCAGCTCTGACCTGGCATTTGGAAGTTATTTCACATTCATGTTTCATGGTGATTAGTCAAAGTTTGGGACTTAGCCACGCCCCCACGGGTCAGTAGAGTTCATCATGGGAGAGGTCATCATCATTTAATTTCATGTCAGTCAGGACAGGATGAAACCCATAAGAATTAGAGAGTAAAAGTAAGACATACAATTGAAGAAAGAGGTTACTTCCTGTCGGAAGTGGGCGGGGCTAGGGTGATGTCATCAATCGACCACCTAACTATGATGAAGGCTGGTCTATAATGAGACATAGAAAGTCTGATGCAGCTGTGACCTGGCATTTGGAAGGTATTTCACATTCATGTTTCATGCTGTATAGTCAAAGTTTGGGACTTAGCCACGCCCCCACGGGTCAGTCGAGTTCATCATGGGAGAGTTCATCATCATATCATGTCATGTCAGCCTACACCGGATGAAACCCATATGACTTAGAGAGTAAAAGTAAGACATACAATAGAAAAAACAGGTGACTTCCTGTCGGAAGTGGGCGGGGTTAAGGTGATGTCATCAACTGACCATCTCAATGTGATGAGGGGTGGTCTGTAGTCAGATATAGGAAGTCTGATGCAGCTGTGACCTTCTATGTGGAAGTTATTGCATCTTGATGTTTCATGGCGAATAGTCAAAGTTTGGGACTTAGCCACGCCCACATGCTTTGACATAGAAAAATTCCTACGATAACTTTTCATCTTTAATGTCTCAAGTCTCTGCTGACTGAGTTTGAAGTCTCTATCTCAAAAGCTGCAGGAGGAGATAGATCAGATGCGATGTCTATGAAAAAGAGGAAATGGCTGATTTTGATCCAAAATGGCCGACTTCCTGTTGGGTTTGCACCATGGCTCCAAGAGACTTTTTTGTAGGTCCTGACATGATACACATGTGTACTAAGTTTCATAATTGTAGGTTAAAGCATGGCTTGGGGCTGATCATTTAAAAATTTCTAGGGGGCGCTGTAGAGAAATTAGGCCACGCCCATCAACGACTGTTATGGATTCCTGTTCGGGGATGGATAAGGATGCATCCTAGTGAGTTTGGTGCAGCTGGGCTGAACGATGTGGAATCTAGAGCCAAACGTATGGCGGCGGCGTTACCTCTGCTTCGCCGCGGTCCCACGGCCACGCCCTCTACAGAAGACTGTTGGCGCTTTAAAGCAAGTGAGACTAACATGTTATCTGTCATCCAACACAGAATCATGTTGATTAGGTGCAGTGAGCCAGAAAGGCAGCTTTCCATGGAAAAAAAAGCACTTCCTGTTCTGAGGGGGCGGGGCTTAGATGACGTCAGACTATGACAACATAGGATCGTAGGGGACCCTACCAGGATCACTCATGTCAAGTTTGGTGCAGCTGGCCTCAAAATTGTGGAATCCACAGCCAAACGTAAGGACACGGCGTTTAGGGTCACTTCGCCACGCCGCCACGCCCACCTGCTGGATTCAAATGAGCTTGGCTTGGAATCCTCAACACACCAACATGTTTTCTGTCTGTGGACACAGTTTCACCTCGATTAGGTCAAAGGGGTCAGATAGCGACCGTTCAGCGTAAAAAATGACACTTCCTGTTCTCAGGGGGCGTGGCCTAAGTGACGTCATCATTTGACCGTTGGGTATTGTAGAGCATCCCATGATGATCAATCACTGAAAGTTTGGTGCTTCTATGAGTTTTTTTCAAAGAGTTATAACAGTTTGATGTTTCATGGCGAATCGGTGACCTTTGACCCCCGGAAAGACCCCTTCAGCAAGCCCGAAAACGCAAACCTACGATAACTTTGGATCGGCCATGCCTTTTGAACGATCTGACCGAGTTTCAAGCCGATCGATCGAAATCCCTAGGACAAGTTCGATCAAATGCGAACCCTGTAAACGCCCAAAATCGGGTCAAAATCGGAACTTTAATCCAAAATGGCCGACAATCTGTGATACTTGCACTATGACATTAATTGTAAATTCAGAGTGTTTTGGGGAGCTCTACAAGTGTACCAAGTTTCAAGTCTCTACGATAAAGTAAGTGAATAGGAAAGGGTCTTTTGAAAGTTGCTAGGTGGCGCCCTTGAGCCGTTTCTTTTGCGATTTTTGCAACCACCATAAAATACAAAATTTTTCACCGGGCTCTATGCCCCCGCCACGTTTGGTGAGTTTTTGAATATGATAAAGCCCCCAAAAAGCCCCCCAAAGAAGGTGGCAGAAAAATAATAATAATAAACAGCAAGGTTTCAATAGGCTCTCGCAGCGATAGCTGCTCGGGCCTAATAATTTACAGCACAGTTTCAATAGGCTCTCGCAGCGCTTAGCTGCTCGGGCCTAATTAAAGCTCCGCGGAGCCTCAAGCGGCCCTCGCAGCCATCGCCGCTCGAGCCTATAGCCACCGAGTATGTTCCAGCACCGCCTCCCACCAGCCACCGCCGACGCTCGCGCGCCGTCCTCCACGCGATCCGCTTTGATGCCTTCGGCAGCGTTCCCTGGCGATGCACCCAAAATCTGGAGCAGATCGGGCCATGTGGCAAGGAGATACAGCTGTTTGATTAACCTAGGGGGCGCAGTGGAGTCAAATTGCAATTAAACTCTATTGGGCTCCTTAGAGGTTCACAAGTGTCACTCATAAAAAGTCTGGTGCAAATTGGATGATGCGTTTGTGAATAAGAGACGATCGTATGCATATGGCGAGGGACAGCCAGTTTTGCCACACCCACAAGGGTCAGATGCCATTGACAGAGTTCATCTTCATCTCATTTTATGTCAGTCTGCACAGGGTTGGAATCCATGACACACCAATATGTTTTAGAGTGTAAAAGTAAGACATACAGTAGAAAAAACAGATGACTTCCTGTCGGAAGTGGGCGGGGCTAAGGTGATGTCATCAATCGACCACCTAACTGTGATGAGGTCTGGTCTATAATGAGACATAGAAAGTCTGATGCAGCTGTGACCTGGCATTTGGAAATTATTTGACATTCATGTTTTATGGCGAATAGTCAAAGTTTGGGACGATCCATATGGCGAGGGACAGCCATTTTGCCACACCCCCCAGGTCAGTAGGGATTTACAGACTTCATCATCATCTCATTTTATGTCAGTCTGCCCAGGGTTGGAATCCATGACACACCAACATGTTTTAGAGTGTAAAAGTAAGACATACAGTAGAAAAAACAGGTGACTTCCTGTCGGAAGTGGGCGGGGCTAAGGTGATGTCATCAATCGACCACCTAACTGTGATGAGGTCAGGTCTATAATGAGACATAGAAAGTCTGATGCAGCTGTGACCTGGCATTTTGAAATTATTTGACATTCATGTTTTATGGCGAATAGTCAAAGTTTGGGACGATCCATATGGCGAGGGACAGCCATTTTGCCACACCCCCCAGGTCAGTAGGGATTTACAGACTTCATCATCATCTCATTTTATGTCAGTCTGCCCAGGGTTGGAATCCATGACACACCAACATGTTTTAGAGTGTAAAAGTCAGACATACAGTGGAAAAAACAGGTGACTTCCTCTCGGAAGTGGGCGGGGCTAAGGTGATGTCATCAATTGACCACCTAACTGTGATGAGGACTGGTCTATAATGAGACATAGAAAGTCTGATGCAGCTGTGACCTTGTATGTGCATGTTATGTCACTTTGATGATTAATGGTGAATAGTCAAAGTTTGGGACTAAGCCACGCCCACATGCTTTGACACCCAAAAATTCCTCTGATAACTTCTGACGTTTAATGTCTCAACTCTCTGCTGACTGAGTTTGAAGTCTGTATCTTGAAAGCTGTAGGAGGAGATAGATCAGATCCGACGTCTATGAAAAACAGTAAATGGCGGATTTTGATCCAAAATGGCCGACTTCCTGTTGGGTTTGCACCATGGCTCCAAGAGACTTTTTTGTAGGTCCTGACATTATACACATGTGTACCAAGTTTCATAATTCTAGGTTAAAGAATGGCTTGGGGCTGATTATTTAAATAATTCTAGGGGGCGCTGTAGATAAATTAGGCCACGCCTATCGACGACTGTTATGGATTCCTGTTCGGGGATGAATAAGGATGCATCCTAGTGAGTTTGGTGCAGCTGGGCTGAAACATGTGGAATCTAGAGCCAAACGTATGTCGGCGGCGTTCCCTCTGCTTCGCCGCGCTGCCACGGCCACGCCCTCTACTGAAAACTCTTGGCGCTTTAAAGCAAGTGAGACCAACATGTTATCTGTCATCCAACACAGAATCATCTTGATTAGGTGGAGAGAGCCATAGATGGAGCTTTACAAGTCAAAAAAAGGCACTTCCTGTTCTGAGGGGGCGGGGCTTAGATGACGTCAGACTATGACGATATAGGATCGTCAGGCATCCCACCAGGATCACTCATGTGAAGTTTGGTGCAGCTGGGCTCAAAATTGTGGAATCTACAGCCAAACGTATGGCGACGGCGTTACAGGTCACTTCGCCACGCCGCCACGCCCACCTGCTCCTTCAAAGCGAAACAGGGTTGGAATCCATGACACACCAACATGTTTTCTGTCTGTGGACACAGTTTCATGTTGATTAGGTCAAAGGGGTCAGATAGCGACAGTTTAGAGTAAAACATGACACTTCCTGTTCTCAGGGGGCGTGGCCTAAGTGATGTCATCATTTCACCATTGTGTATTGTAGGGGACCCGATGATGATCAATCACTGAAAGTTTGGTGCTGCTGTGAGTTTTTTTTTAAAAGTTATAACCGTTTTATTTTTCATGGCGACTAGGTGAACTTTGACCCCAGGTAACCCCCCTTCAGGAAGGTCGAAAACGCAAACCTTTGATAACTTTGGATCGGCCATGCCTTATGAACGATCTGACCGAGTTTGAAGCCGATCGATCGAAGTCCCTAGGACAAGTTAGAAAAAATGCGAACCCTGTAAACGGCCAAAATCGGGTCAAAATCGGAACTTCAATCCAAAATGGCCGACATTCTGTGATACTTGCACTATGACATTAATTGTAAATTCAGAGTGTCTTGGGGAGCTCTACAAGTGTGCCAAGTTTCAAGTCTCTACGATAAAGTAAGTGAATAGGAAAGGGTCTTTTGAAATTTGCTAGGTGGCGCCCTTGAGCCGTTTCTGTAGCGATTTTTCCGGGACCCTTAAAATACGTAAATTTTACACGGGCTCTATGCCCCCGCCAAGTTTGGTGAGTTTTTGAATATGATAAAGCCCCCAAAAAGCCAATTCATTTGGGAGAATAAAAAAAATTAAAGCTCCGCGGAGCCTCAAGCGGCCCTCGCAGCTAGCGCTGCTCCGGCCTATAGCCACCGCGGGGGTACCAGCACCGCCACCCGCCCGCCACCGCCGACGCTCGCGCGCCCTCATCCACGCTATCCGCTTTTACGGCTTCGGCAGAGCTCCCTGGCGATGAACCAAAAATCTGGAGCACATCGGGCCATGTAGAGAGGAGATACAGCTGTTTGATTAACCTAGGGGGCGCAGTGGAGTCAAATCACAATTAAACTCTATTGGGCTCCTTAGAGGTTCACAAGTGTCACTCATACAATGTCTGGTGCAAATCGGATGATGCGTTTGTGAATACGAGACGAACGTATGCATATTACGAGGGACAGCCATTTTGCCACGCCCCCACGGGTCAGTAGAGTTCATCATCAATGAGTTCATCATCAATAAGTTCATCATCATTTCATTTTATGTCAGTCTGCACAGGATTAAACCCATATGAATTAGACTGTAAGACATACATTTGAAAAAACATGTTACTTCCTTTCGGAAGTGTGCGGGGCAAAGGTGACGTCATCAATCGACCACCTAACTGTGATGAGGGCTTATCTATAATGAGACATAGAAAGTCTGATGCAGCTGTGACCTGGCATTTGGAAGTTATTTCACATTCATGTTTCATGGTGTATAGTCAAAGTTTGGGACTTAGCCACGCCCCCACGGGTCAGTAGAGTTCATCACGGCAGAGTTCATCATCATTTAATTTCATGTCAGTCTGCACAGGATGAAACCCATAAGAATTAGAGAGAAAAAGTAAGACATACAGTAGAAAAAACAGGTCACTTCCTGTCGGAAGTGGGCGGGGCAAGGGTGATGTCATCAATCGACCACATAACTGTGATGAGGGCTTATCTATAATGAGACATAGAAAGTCTGATGCAGCTCTGACCTTCTATGTGGAAGTTATTGCATCTTGATGTTTCATGGCGAATAGTCAAAGTTTGGGACTTAGCCACGCCCACATGCTTTGACGTAGAAAAATTCCTACGATAACTTTTCATCTTTAATGTCTCAAGTCTCTGCTGACTGAGTTTGAAGTCTCTATCTCAAAAGCTGCAGGAGGAGATAGATCAGATGCGATGTCTATGAAAAAGAGGAAATGGCTGATTTTGATCCAAAATGGCCGACTTCCTGTTGGGTTTGCACCATGGCTCCAAGAGACTTTTTTGTAGGTCCTGACATGATACACATGTGTACCAAGTTTCATAATTCTAGGTTAAAGCATGGCTTGGGGCTGATCATTTAAAAATTTCTAGGGGGCGCTGTAGAGAAATTAGGCCACGCCCATCAACGACTGTTATGGATTCCTGTTCGGGGATGGATAAGGATGCATCCTAGTGAGTTTGGTGCAGCTGGGCTGAACGATGTGGAATCTAGAGCCAAACGTATGGCGGCGGCGTTACCTCTGCTTCGCCGCGGTCCCACGGCCACGCCCTCTACAGAAGACTCTTGGCGCTTTAAAGCAAGTGAGACTAACATGTTATCTGTCATCCAACACAGAATCATGTTGATTAGGTGCAGTGAGCCAGAAAGGCAGCTTTCCATGGAAAAAAAAGCACTTCCTGTTCTGAGGGGGCGGGGCTTAGATGACGTCAGACTATGACAACATAGGATCGTAGGGGACCCTACCAGGATCACTCATGTCAAGTTTGGTGCAGCTGGCCTCAAAATTGTGGAATCCACAGCCAAACGTAAGGACACGGCGTTTAGGGTCACTTCGCCACGCCGCCACGCCCACCTGCTGGATTCAAATGAGCTTGGCTTGGAATCCTCAACACACCAACATGTTTTCTGTCTGTGGACACAGTTTCACCTCGATTAGGTCAAAGGGGTCAGATAGCGACCGTTCAGCGTAAAAAATGACACTTCCTGTTCTCAGGGGGCGTGGCCTAAGTGACGTCATCATTTGACCGTTGGGTATTGTAGAGCATCCCATGATGATCAATCACTGAAAGTTTGGTGCTTCTATGAGTTTTTTTCAAAGAGTTATAACAGTTTGATGTTTCATGGCGAATCGGTGACCTTTGACCCCCGGAAAGACCCCTTCAGCAAGCCCGAAAACGCAAACCTACGATAACTTTGGATCGGCCATGCCTTATGAACGATCTGACCGAGTTTGAAGCCGATCGATCGAAATCCCTAGGACAAGTTCGATCAAATGCGAACCCTGCAAACGCCCAAAATCGGGTCAAAATCGGAACTTCAATCCAAAATGGCCGACAATCTGTGATACTTGCACTATGACATTAATTGTAAATTCAGAGTGTCTTGGGGAGCTCTACAAGTGTACCAAGTTTCAAGTCTCTACGATAAAGTAAGTGAATAGGAAAGGGTCCTTTGAAAGTTGCTAGGTGGCGCCCTTGAGCCGTTTCTTTAGCGATTTTTGCAACCACCATAAAATACGTAATTTTTCACCGGGCTCTATGCCCCCGCCACGTTTGGTGAGTTTTTGAATATGATAAAGCCCCCAAAAAGCCCCCCAAAGTGGGTGGCAGAATAATAATAATAAGAAACAGTACGAAAACAATAGGCTCTCGCAGCGCTTAGCTGCTCGGGCCTAATTAAAGCTCCGCGGAGCCTCAAGCGGCCCTCGCAGCCAAGCGCCGCTCAAGCCTATAGCCACCGCGGATGTTCCAGCACCGCCTCCCGCCGGCCACCGCCGACGCTCGCGCGCCGTCCTCCACGCGATCCGCTTTGATGCCTTCGGCAGCGTTCCCTGGCCATGCACCCAAAATCTGGAGCAGATCGGGCCATGTGGCAAGGAGATACAGCTATTTGATTAACCTAGGGGGCGCAGGGGAGTCAAATTGCAATTAAACTGTATTGGGCTCCTCAGAGGTTCACAAGTGTCACTCATAAAAAGTCTGGTGCAAATAGGATGATGCGTTTGTGAATAAGAGACAATCGTATGCATATGGCGAGGGCCAGCCATTTTGCCACTCCCCCACGGGTCAGTAGGCATTGACAGAGTTCATCATCATCTCATGTTATGTCAGTCTGCACAGGGTTGGAATCCATGACACACCAACATGTTTTAGAGTGTAAAAGTAAGACATACAGTAGAAAAAACAGGCTACTTCCTGTCGGAAGTGGGCGGGGCTAAGGTTATGTAATCAATTGACCACCTAACTGTGATGAGGACTGGTCTATAATGAGACATAGAAAGTCTGATGCAGCTGTGACCTTGTATGTGCATGTTATGTCACTTTGATGATTAATGGTGAATAGTCAAAGTTTGGGACTAAGCCACGCCCACATGCTTTGACACACAAAAATTCCTGTGATAACTTTGGACCTTTAATGTCTCAACTCTCTGCTGACTGAGTTTGAAGTCTGTATCTTGAAAGCTGTAGGAGGAGATAGATCAGATCCGACGTCTATGAAAAACAGTAAATGGCGGATTTTGATCCAAAATGGCCGACTTCCTGTTGGGTTTGCACCATGGCTCCAAGAGACTTTTTTGTAGGTCCTGACATTATACACATGTGTACCAAGTTTCATGATTCTAGGTTAAAGAATGGCTTGGGGCTGCTTATTTAAAAAATTCTAGGGGGCGCTGTAGAGAAATTAGGCCACGCCCATCAACGACTGTTATGGATTCCTGTTCGGGGATGAATAAGGATGCATCCTAGTGAGTTTGGTGCAGCTGGGCTGAACGATGTTGAATCTAGAGCCAAACGTATGGCGGCGGCGTTTCCTCTGCTTCGCCGCGCTGCCATGGCCACGCCCTTTCCTGAAAACTGTTGGTGCTTTAAAGCAAGTGAGACTAACATGTTATCTGTCATCCAACACAGAATCATGTTGATTAGGTGCAGTGAGCCAGAAAGGCAGCTTTCCAAGGAAAAAAAAGCACTTCCTGTTCTGAGGGGGCGGGGCTTAGATGACGTCAGACTATGACGACATAGGATCGTCAGGCATCCCACCAGGATCAGTCATGTCAAGTTTGGTGCAACTGGGCTCAAAATTGTGGAATCCACAGCCAAACGTAAGGACACGGCGTTACAGGTCACTTCGCCATGCTGCCACGCCCACCTGCTCCATGGCAACCACACAGGGTTGGAATCCATGACACACCAACATGTTTTCTGTCTGATGACACAGTTTCATGTTGATTAGGTCAAAGGGGTCAGATAGCGACCGTTCACAGTAAAACATGACACTTCCTGTTCTCAGGGGGCGTGGCCTAAGTGACGTCATCATTTGACCTTTGGGTATTGTAGAGCATCCCATGATGATCAATCACTGAAAGTTTGGTGCTTCTATGAGTTTTTTTCAAAGAGTTATAACAGTTTGATGTTTCATGGCGAATCGGTGACCTTTGACCCCCGGAAAGACCCCTTCAGCAAGCCCGAAAACGCAAACCTACGATAACTTTGGATCGGCCATGCCTTATGAACGATCTGACCGAGTTTGAAGCCGATCGATCGAAATCCCTAGGACAAGTTCGATCAAATGCGAACCCTGCAAACGCCCAAAATCGGGTCAAAATCGGAACTTTAATCCAAAATGGCCGACAATCTGTGATACTTGCACTATGACATTAATTGTAAATTCTGAGTGTTTTGGGGAGCTGTACAAGTGTACCAAGTTTGAAGTCTGTACGATAAAGCAAGTGAATAGGAAAGGGTCTTTTGAAAGTTGCTAGGTGGCGCCCTTGAGCCGTTTCTGTTGCGATTTTTGCAACGACCATAAAATACAAAATTTCGCACCGGGCTCTATGCCCCCGCCAAGTTTGGTGAGTTTTTGAATATGATAAAGCCCCCAAAAAGCCAATTCATTTGGCACAAGAACTATAATAATAATAAGAAACAGCATGAAAACAATAGGCTCTCGCAGCGATAGCTGCTCGGGCCTAATTAAAGCTCCGCGGAGCCTCAAGCGGCCCTCGCAGCCATCGCCGCTCGAGCCTATAGCCACCGAGTATGTTCCAGCACCGCCTCCCACCAGCCACCGCCGACGCTCGCGCGCCGTCCTCCACGCGATCCGCTTTGATGCCTTCGGCAGCGTTCCCTGGCGATGCACCCAAAATCTGGAGCAGATCGGGCCATGTGGCAAGGAGATACAGCTGTTTGATTAACCTAGGGGGCGCAGTGGAGTCAAATTGCAATTAAACTCTATTGGGCTCCTTAGAGGTTCACAAGTGTCACTCATAAAAAGTCTGGTGCAAATTGGATGATGCGTTTGTGAATAAGAGACGATCGTATGCATATGGCGAGGGACAGCCAGTTTTGCCACACCCACAAGGGTCAGATGCCATTGACAGAGTTCATCTTCATCTCATTTTATGTCAGTCTGCACAGGGTTGGAATCCATGACACACCAATATGTTTTAGAGTGTAAAAGTAAGACATACAGTAGAAAAAACAGATGACTTCCTGTCGGAAGTGGGCGGGGCTAAGGTGATGTCATCAATCGACCACCTAACTGTGATGAGGTCTGGTCTATAATGAGACATAGAAAGTCTGATGCAGCTGTGACCTGGCATTTGGAAATTATTTGACATTCATGTTTTATGGCGAATAGTCAAAGTTTGGGACGATCCATATGGCGAGGGACAGCCATTTTGCCACACCCCCCAGGTCAGTAGGGATTTACAGACTTCATCATCATCTCATTTTATGTCAGTCTGCCCAGGGTTGGAATCCATGACACACCAACATGTTTTAGAGTGTAAAAGTAAGACATACAGTAGAAAAAACAGGTGACTTCCTGTCGGAAGTGGGCGGGGCTAAGGTGATGTCATCAATCGACCACCTAACTGTGATGAGGTCAGGTCTATAATGAGACATAGAAAGTCTGATGCAGCTGTGACCTGGCATTTTGAAATTATTTGACATTCATGTTTTATGGCGAATAGTCAAAGTTTGGGACGATCCATATGGCGAGGGACAGCCATTTTGCCACACCCCCCAGGTCAGTAGGGATTTACAGACTTCATCATCATCTCATTTTATGTCAGTCTGCCCAGGGTTGGAATCCATGACACACCAACATGTTTTAGAGTGTAAAAGTCAGACATACAGTGGAAAAAACAGGTGACTTCCTCTCGGAAGTGGGCGGGGCTAAGGTGATGTCATCAATTGACCACCTAACTGTGATGAGGACTGGTCTATAATGAGACATAGAAAGTCTGATGCAGCTGTGACCTTGTATGTGCATGTTATGTCACTTTGATGATTAATGGTGAATAGTCAAAGTTTGGGACTAAGCCACGCCCACATGCTTTGACACCCAAAAATTCCTCTGATAACTTCTGACGTTTAATGTCTCAACTCTCTGCTGACTGAGTTTGAAGTCTGTATCTTGAAAGCTGTAGGAGGAGATAGATCAGATCCGACGTCTATGAAAAACAGTAAATGGCGGATTTTGATCCAAAATGGCCGACTTCCTGTTGGGTTTGCACCATGGCTCCAAGAGACTTTTTTGTAGGTCCTGACATTATACACATGTGTACCAAGTTTCATAATTCTAGGTTAAAGAATGGCTTGGGGCTGATTATTTAAATAATTCTAGGGGGCGCTGTAGATAAATTAGGCCACGCCTATCGACGACTGTTATGGATTCCTGTTCGGGGATGAATAAGGATGCATCCTAGTGAGTTTGGTGCAGCTGGGCTGAAACATGTGGAATCTAGAGCCAAACATATGTCGGCGGCGTTCCCTCTGCTTCGCCGCGCTGCCACGGCCACGCCCTCTACTGAAAACTCTTGGCGCTTTAAAGCAAGTGAGACCAACATGTTATCTGTCATCCAACACAGAATCATCTTGATTAGGTGGAGAGAGCCATAGATGGAGCTTTACAAGTCAAAAAAAGGCACTTCCTGTTCTGAGGGGGCGGGGCTTAGATGACGTCAGACTATGACGATATAGGATCGTCAGGCATCCCACCAGGATCACTCATGTGAAGTTTGGTGCAGCTGGGCTCAAAATTGTGGAATCTACAGCCAAACGTATGGCGACGGCGTTACAGGTCACTTCGCCACGCCGCCACGCCCACCTGCTCCTTCAAAGCGAAACAGGGTTGGAATCCATGACACACCAACATGTTTTCTGTCTGTGGACACAGTTTCATGTTGATTAGGTCAAAGGGGTCAGATAGCGACAGTTTAGAGTAAAACATGACACTTCCTGTTCTCAGGGGGCGTGGCCTAAGTGATGTCATCATTTCACCATTGTGTATTGTAGGGGACCCGATGATGATCAATCACTGAAAGTTTGGTGCTGCTGTGAGTTTTTTTTTAAAAGTTATAACCGTTTTATTTTTCATGGCGACTAGGTGAACTTTGACCCCAGGTAACCCCCCTTCAGGAAGGTCGAAAACGCAAACCTTTGATAACTTTGGATCGGCCATGCCTTATGAACGATCTGACCGAGTTTGAAGCCGATCGATCGAAGTCCCTAGGACAAGTTAGAAAAAATGCGAACCCTGTAAACGGCCAAAATCGGGTCAAAATCGGAACTTCAATCCAAAATGGCCGACATTCTGTGATACTTGCACTATGACATTAATTGTAAATTCAGAGTGTCTTGGGGAGCTCTACAAGTGTGCCAAGTTTCAAGTCTCTACGATAAAGTAAGTGAATAGGAAAGGGTCTTTTGAAATTTGCTAGGTGGCGCCCTTGAGCCGTTTCTGTAGCGATTTTTCCGGGACCCTTAAAATACGTAAATTTTACACGGGCTCTATGCCCCCGCCAAGTTTGGTGAGTTTTTGAATATGATAAAGCCCCCAAAAAGCCAATTCATTTGGGAGAATAAAAAAAATTAAAGCTCCGCGGAGCCTCAAGCGGCCCTCGCAGCCAAGCGCCGCTCAAGCCTATAGCCACCGCGTATGTTCCAGCACCACCTCCCCCCAGCCACCGCCTCCCCTCAGCACCACCTCCCCCCAGCCACTGCCTCCCCTCAGCACCATGTCACCCCAGCCACCGCCTACCCCCAGCCACCGCCTTGCTCTCAAGGAGCTGCCAAACCCGCCCTGAAGATAGTCACCTGTCATGTTCGACATTGCTCCCAGACAATGCACAAAAATCTGGTGTAGATCAGCTGATATCGCAAGGAGACACAGGTGTTTGATTAACCTGGGTGCGCAGTGGAGTCAAATTGCAATTAAACTCTATTGGGCTCCTTAGAGGTTCACAAGTGTCACTCATAAAAAGTCTGGAGCAAATGGGATGATGCGTGTGTGAATAAGAGATGATCGTTTGCATATGGCGAGGGACTGCCATCTGGCCACGCCTCCACGGGTCAGTAGGCATTTACAGAGTTCATCTTCATGTCATTTTATGTCAGTCTGCAAAGCATGAAACCCATATGACTTAGAGAGTAAAAGTCAGACATACAGTAGAAAAAACAGGTGACTTCCTGTCGGAAGTGGGCGTGGCTAAGGTGATGTCATCAATCGACCACCTAACTGTGATGAGGTCTGGTCTATAATGAGACATAGAAAGTCTGATGCAGCTCTGACCTGGCATTTGGAAGTTATTTCACATTCATGTTTCATGGTGTATAGTCAAAGTTTGGGACTTAGCCACGCCCCCACGGGTCAGTAGAGTTCATCATGGGAGAGTTCATCATCATGTCATTTCATGTCAGCCTGCACAGGATGAAACCCATAAGAATTAGAGAGTAAAAGTAAGACATACAATTGAAGAAAGAGGTTACTTCCTGTCGGAAGTGGGCGGGGCTAGGGTGATGTCATCAATCGACCACCTAACTATGATGAAGGCTGGTCTATAATGAGACATAGAAAGTCTGATGCAGCTGTGACCTGGCATTTGGAAGTTATTTCACATTCATGTTTCATGCTGTATAGTCAAAGTTTGGGACTTAGCCACGCCCCCACGGGTCAGTCGAGTTCATCATGGGAGAGTTCATCATCATATCATGTCATGTCAGCCTACACCGGATGAAACCCATATGACTTAGAGAGTAAAAGTAAGACATACAATAGAAAAAACAGGTGACTTCCTGTCGGAAGTGGGCGGGGTTAAGGTGATGTCATCAACTGACCATCTCAATGTGATGAGGGGTGGTCTGTAGTCAGATATAGGAAGTCTGATGCAGCTGTGACCTTCTATGTGGAAGTTATTGCATCTTGATGTTTCATGGCGAATAGTCAAAGTTTGGGACTTAGCCACGCCCACATGCTTTGACATAGAAAAATTCCTACGATAACTTTTCATCTTTAATGTCTCAAGTCTCTGCTGACTGAGTTTGAAGTCTCTATCTCAAAAGCTGCAGGAGGAGATAGATCAGATGCGATGTCTATGAAAAAGAGGAAATGGCTGATTTTGATCCAAAATGGCCGACTTCCTGTTGGGTTTGCACCATGGCTCCAAGAGACTTTTTTGTAGGTCCTGACATGATACACATGTGTACCAAGTTTCATAATTCTAGGTTAAAGCATGGCTTGGGGCTGATCATTTAAAAATTTCTAGGGGGCGCTGTAGAGAAATTAGGCCACGCCCATCAACGACTGTTATGGATTCCTGTTCGTGGATGAATAAGGATGCATCCTAGTGAGTTTGGTGCAGCTGGTCTGAATGATGTGGAATCTAGAGCCAAACGTATGGCGGCGGCGTTCCCTCTGCTTCGCCGCGCTGCCACGGCCACGCCCTCTACTGAAAACTCTTGGCGCTTTAAAGCAAGTGAGACCAACATGTTATCTGTCATCCAACACAGAATCATCTTGATTAGGTCGAGAGAGCCAGAGATGGAGCTGTACAAGTCAATAAAAGGCACTTCCTGTTCTGAGGGGGCGGGGCTTAGATGACGTCAGACTATGACGACATAGGATCGTCAGGCATCCCACCAGGATCACTCATGTCAAGTTTGGTGCAGCTGGGCACAAGATTGAGGAATCTACAGCCAAACGTATGGCGACGGCGTTACAGGTCACTTCGCCATGCCGCCACGCCCACCTGGTCCATCAAAGCCAAACAGGGTTGGAATCCATGACACACCAACATGTTTTCTGTCTGTGGACACAGTTTCATGTTTATTAGGTCAAAGGGGTCAGATAAGGACCGTTCACAGTAAAACATGACACTTCCTGTTGTCAGGGGGCGTGGCCTAAGTGATGTCATCATTTGACCATTGGGTGTTGTAGGGGACCCGTTGATGATCAATCACTGAAAGTTTGGTGCTGCTGTGAGTTTTGTTGTAAAAGTTATAACCCTTTTATTTTTCATGGCGACAAGGTGAACTTTGACCCCAGGTAACTCCATTTAGAAGAAAAAAAAACGCAAAACTCTGATAACTTTGGATCGGCCATGCCTTATGAACGATCTGACTGAGTTTGAAGCCGATCGATCGAAGTCCCTAGGACTAGTTCGAAAAAATGCGAACCCTGTGAACGGCCAAAATCGGAACTTCAATCCAAAATGGCCGACAATCTGTGATACTTGCACTATGACATTAATTGTAAATTCTGAGTGTCTTGGGGAGCTGTACAAGTGTACCAAGTTTCAAGTCTGTACGATAAAGTAAGTGAATAGGAAAGGGTCTTTTGAAATTTGCTAGGTGGCGCCCTTGAGCCGTTTCTTGTGCGATTTTTCTGGGGACCTTAAAATACGTAAATTTTCACCGGGCTCTATGCCCCCGCCAAGTTTGGTGAGTTTTTGAATATGATAAAGCCCCCAAAAAGCCAATTTATTTTACGGAAGAATAAGAATAATAATAATAATTAAAGCTCCGCGGAGCCTCAAGCGGCCCTCGCAGCTAGCGCTGCTCCGGCCTATAGCCACCGCGGGGGTACCAGCACCGCCACCCGCCCGCCACCGCCGACGCTCGCGCGCCCTCATCCACGCTATCCGCTTTTACGGCTTCGGCAGAGCTCCCTGGCGATGAACCAAAAATCTGGAGCACATCGGGCCATGTAGAGAGGAGATACAGCTGTTTGATTAACATAGGGGGCGCAGTGGAGTCAAATTGCAATTAAACTCCACTGGGCTCCTTAGAGGTTCACAAGTGTCACTCATAAAAAGTCTGGTGTAAATCGGATGATGTGTCTGTGAATAAGAGATGATCGTATGCATATGGCGAGGGACAGCCATTTTGCGACGCCCCCACGCATCAGTAGGCATTGACAGAGTTCATCTTCATGTCATTTTATGTCAGTCTGCACAGGATGAATCCCATATGACTTAGAGTGTAAAAGTAAGACATACAGTAGAAAAAACAGGTGACTTCCTGTCGGAAGTGGGCGGGGCTAAGGTGATGTCATCAATCGACCACCTAACCGTGATGAGGACTGGTCTATAATGAGACATAGAAAGTCTGATGCAGCTGTGACCTTGTATGTGCATGTTATGTCACTTTGATGCTTAATGGTGAATAGTCAAAGTTTGGGACTTTGCCACGCCCACACGCTTTGACACACAAAAATTCCTGTGATAACTTCAGACCTTTATTGTCTCAACTCTCTGCTGACTGAGTTTGAAGTCTGTATCTCGAAAGCTGTAGGAGGAGATGGATCAGATGTGACGTCTATGAAAAACAGTAAATCGCGGATTTTGATCCAAAATGGCCGACTTCCTGTTGGGTTTGCACCATGGCTCCAAGAGACTTTTTTGTAGGTCCTGACATCATACACATGTGTACCAAGTTTCATAATTCTAGGTTAAAGCATGGCTTGGGGCTGATTATTTAAATAATTCTAGGGGGCGCTGTAGAGAAATTAGGCCACGCCCATGAACGACTGTTATGGATTCCTGTTCGGGGATAAATAAGGATGCATCCTAGTGAGTTTGGTGCAGCTGGGCTGAACGATGTGGAATCTAGAGCCAAACGTATGGCGGCGGCGTTCCCTCTGCTTCGCCGCGCTGCCACGGCCACGCCCTCTACTGAAGACTCTTGGCGCTTTAAAGCAAGTGAGACCAACATGTTATCTGTCATCCAACACAGAATCATCTTGATTAGGTTGAGAGAACCATAGATGGAGCTTTACAAGTCAAAAAAAGGCACTTCCTGTTCTGAGGGGGCGGGGCTTAGATGACGTCAGACTATGACGACATAGGATCGTAAGGCATCCCACCAGGATCACTCATGTGAAGTTTGGTGCAGCTGGGCTTAAAATTGTGGAATCTACAGCCAAACGTATGGCGACGGCGTTTAGGGTCAGTTCGCCACGCTGCCACGCCCACCTGCTCCATCAAAGCGAAACAGGGTTGGAATCCATGACACACCAACATGTTTTCTGTCTGTGGACACAGTTTCATGTTGATTAGGTCAAAGGGGTCAGATAGCGACCATTCACAGTAAAAAATGACACTTCCTGTTCTAAGGGGGCGTGGCCTAAGTGATGTCATCATTTGACCATTGGGTATTGTAGGGGACCCGATGATGATCAATCACTGACAGTTTGGTGCTGCTGTGAGTTTTTTTGTAAAAGTTATAACCGTTTTATTTTTCATGGCGACTAGGTGAACTTTGACCCCAGGTAACCCCCCTTCAGGAAGGTCGAAAACGCAAACCTACGATAACTTTGGATCGGCCATGCCTTATGAACGATCTGACCGAGTTTGAAGCCGATCGATCGAAATCCCTAGGACAAGTTCGAAAAAATGCGAACCCTGTAAACGGCCAAAATCGGGTCAAAATCGGAACTTCAATCCAAAATGGCCGACATTCTGTGATACTTGCACTATGACATTAATTGTAAATTCTGAGTGTCTTGGGGAGCTCTACAAGTGTACCAAGTTTCAAGTCTCTACGATAAAGTAAGTGAATAGGAAAGGGTCCTTTGAAATTTGCCAGGTGGCGCCCTTGAGCCGTTTCTTGTGCGATTTTTCTGAGGACCTTAAAATACGTAAATTTTACACGGGCTCTATGCCCCCGCCACGTTTGGTGAGTTTTTGAATATGATAAAGCCCCCAAAAAGCCAATTCATTTGGCACAAGAACTATAATAATAATAATAATAATAATAAGAAACAGCGCGATTACAATAGGCCTTCGCAGCGCTTAGCTGCTCGGGCCTAATAATAAACAGTACAGTTTCAATAGGCTCTCGCAGCGATAGCTGCTCGGGCCTAATAATAAACAGTACAGTTTCAATAGGCTCTCGCAGCGATAGCTGCTCGGGCCTAATAAGAAACAGTACAGGAACAATAGGCTCTCGCAGCGCTTAGCTGCTCTGGCCTAATAATAATAAGAAACAGTACAGTTACAATAGGCTCTCGCAGCGCTTAGCTGCTCGGGCCTAATAAGAAACAGTACAGTTACAACAGTACAGTTACAATAGGCTCTCGCAGCGCTTAGCTGCTCGGGCCTAAATATATGAAAAGAAAATGTATAAAACTTTATACAAGTCCACGTGATTACATAAATAAATAGATTTATATCAGGTGCGATACCAGCCTCCTTTATACTTGTACTCATAAAAACGAGCTGATATTGAACTCCTGGATGTTTCAAATGTGCTGCGCTGTGGTGCAACTCAAAGGGTAAAGCACTTCATACCTGGTGGTTGTAAAACACCAAGAAGTTATTTACTGATCCTCCACAAAAAAAAAAAAAAAAAACGGAAGAGGGCCGACAATGTTCGTAGTTTGGAGCAGAGGTTGCGCTAGAGTTTTTTCTAGTTGCCTCTGCGATGAACTCTTTGCGTAAAGTCTGTCATGTCTCCATGTGAACCAGTCAAAGGTGTTAATTATAACCTGTCAAATGAAAGAGGGGCTTAAAAAAATAACCAAATATTCAGCTTGGTTATTTTTTTAAATTTTATATATATATATATATATATATATATATATATATATATATATATATATATATGTATATATATGTATATATATATATATATATATATATATATATATATGTATATATATATATATATGTATATATATACACACACACACATTTTAAATTTTGCCCCCCCCCCAAAGGTAGTCCTGGCCCCCCCAACTTTAAAAGTCTAGCTCTACCACTGACACCGTTAGCTCACTGCAGATGAAGCACCCGGAGGCATTTTACGAGGTTGCGGGGGACATTGACCACATGAAACTGACGGACACTCTGCCCAGTTTTTACCAGCACGTCACCTTTCCCACACGCGGAGACAAAATTCTGGACTGAAGGGTGTGCTGTGGTGGCGCAGGGGTAAAGCACAACCCACATATGGAAGCCTTAGTCCTCAACGCAGCTGTCGCAAGTTCGATTCCCAGCATGTCCCACCCTCTGCCAGGGTTTGAGAGCTGCGTTCAGGACAGGCGAGGAAAGAACTGGCTGCAGGCATTGCGAGGGCCAAAACCGCCCAGAAAATTCAAGGTCACTTCACCACCAACGACCCCCGGCGCATGTGGAAGGGCATCAAGTGCATCACCAACCATAACATCAGGGGTGAGGATCCACAACACCGTCTCCTCCATCACCCTTAGCACTGGCTTGCTGCAGGGCTGCGTGCTGAGCCCCCTCCTCTTCACGCTGACATATGACTGCTCCGCAAGACACGCCAGCTGTCATATAGTGAAGTTTGCCAAAGGCACATCAGTAGTGAGACGCATCACAAACAGTGATGAGTCCATATACAGAGAGGAGGTGGAACACCTGGTGCACTAGTGCAGAGAAAATAACCTCTGCATCAATGTGAAGAAGACCAAGGAGATGGTGGTGGATTTCAGAAAGGACAAGGATCCTCTTCAGCCCCTGAACATCAGAGGAGCAGCTGTGGAGGTGGTCTCCAGCTACAGGTACCACAGACTGTTCCAGCCGCAGGAGGCTGAGGAGCATCCAGAGCAAGACCACCAGACTGAGGAACAGTTTCTTCCCTTCAGCCGTCAGGCTGCTGAACTCAAGCTGCACCAAATGCAGCTTCCACCAGACTGAGGAACAGTTTCTTCCCTTCAGCCGTCAGGCTGCTGAACTCAAGCTGCACCAAATGCAGCTTCCACCAGACTGAGGAACAGTTTCTTCCCTTCAGCCGTCAGGCTGCTGAACTCAAGCTGCACCAAATGCAGCTTCACCTCATAGCTTGAGACGCATAACAGACACATAACTGCATCACTTAATTGACTTTATGTTCATTTGTTTATTTTATTTATTTATTTATTTTCTTTGTGAAGTGGATTTCTTTATCTGGGACCTGAGTACAAATTTCGCACCACAAACTCCCAAAGTGGTATGACAATAAAAAAAAAAATCCTTGAATCCTTAAAGTTAAGTTAATTAGTAAATATGTATATATAAAATTATAGACCTGAGCTATGGGCAGGAAACTGTGTTAAGAAAAGATGAAATGGTGAACATATAAACAATTTATGGATAAACGAATGGATAATAAAGATCAGAAGAGGATAAGACACAAAGGACCAGTTTCTTATGAGTAGTCACTATCTTGCATGCAGCGGATATCTCCACTGGAAAAAAAAAAAAAAAAAAAAAACATCTCTGATTTACTATAAAATACTGGCAGCTTTTTTTTACAGTGTATCTCACCTTCACTTTGGTGAGATAGAGATTAGCTTTCCAACTGTACTGTATGTGTAGTATCTAAACATTATTATGTAAAACAGCGCTGATATGCTGAAAGGCCCCTTTAAAGAGCAGCTGAGCTGGCCAATCAGAATGCAGATCTCTTCATAGGAACGATAAGTTCTCGATGTTTTCTTTTTTTCTGAAACTATATTCAACTATAGACATTTTTATTTAATGAGCATCATAAACATCTGATGAATAAGCACAAACAAAAACAAAACTATAATGGAATCAAATAAAAACAAACAACTTTTTGATATTGAATTTTTTTTTTTTTTTTTTGTTTCCCCACCCCAACTTTAACTGATCTAAAGATAATCCTGGACTCAAACCGATTCAGACCCTGAGGCACATCATCATTTCTGTCATGTGGATAACGTAGGCAGAGGTGAGGCCTTTGCAGTTCGACTGAGGTTTAGGGACAGAGAACAGAGAGTACCTTCGTATGAAAACCCTCTGGCTTGGAGATAAGGTCATTCAAGTTCATCAAGACGCAGCTTCAGTATGTCGCATTGAGAGCAAGAGGTGATGCTTTTCATTTGTTCCACAAAAATTACATTACAGAGACATTTTTAAACTCTGTTTCTGTAGCTTTTGAAACATTTCCTTATAGTTTATAGAGCTATAAGAAAAAGTTTGAAATTTCTTTCAAACTTTTAATCCATCCATATGTGAATATGCATGTGAATGGGTGAATTACCAAATGTAGTGTGAAGTGCTTTGGGTTCCCCTGGTAGGCATTCACTATCAGAATCAATAATATATTTGCAACATAGATTATTTTTTCTATTGAGTTATTATGATTATTCTTGTTTTTTTAAGAACATTTATCTTGGCCCTTACATGTCTGTGTGGATCATTGACATTCTGTCCAATCAGATTTCACTCTCTGTGGGTTGCCATGGGCAGCCTAATCTGCCCACGGCCTTCAGAACTGGTACAGAAGGCCTCCAAAAATATTTTGCATTGTTGTTGTAATTTCTTCTTAAATATAGTGCAGAGTCAGATAAAATATACATTGACTGGTAAAAGTTTTATAAAAACTGGAGGTTGGAAACCGACCATAGAGTTTAAATGGATGTTTTTCCAATTAAACAATCCTAAACTCAAAGGATGTACAATTGTTGTGTCTACTTGCTGGATTTTCCATCTCCCTGTAACACAATCTCTTTAGCTGAATCCATAATATCTTGTCTATAGAATAGTAAAGTTACAGGGTCTATGTTTCTGGGATTTCACAGCTTCCTCAGGAACACTTTCTCTGGCGCCCGATCAAACGTCCTCAAGCAGTTTATACACAAGAGAGCACAAGGCTGCCCCCTGCTAGCCAGGGCAACAGTGAAAGAATTTTTAGTTCACAAACAACTCTATAGTTAGATCTAAAGCAGAGCTACTACATGCCTACCGGTGGCTGCATGGACCTCAGTCTGTAGGATTTCTTGTCTGATTGCCTCCAAGTACTTCTAAATAAGACTGTAACACACACTTCTCTTCATCTATTGTTTGTAGCAGAAGAACAACAACATATGGCTGATAAATCAGTTTTTCTGGGATGCTGTAGAACATGGCTTCACTGAGCTTCAAACCAAACAAACTGCTGACAAGGACAAAGCAGGAATGTCTGTTTTATAAAGACCTGGAGGTAGAGACTCAGCTGCAACACATCCGACCCAGTGCTGGGCTAGAGACTGTTCCTAAAATAAAATAAAGGGGCTGCACAGTGGGGCAGTTGGTAGTACTGTTGCATTGCAGCAAGAAGGTCCTGGGTTCAATTCCTGGCCCGGGGTCTTTCTGCATGGAGTTTGCATGTTCTCCCTGTGCATGCATGGGTTCTCTCTGGGTACTCTGGCTTCCTCCCACAGTCCAAAACACATGACTGTCAGGTTAATTGGTTTCTCTAAATTGTCCCTAGGTGTGAGTGTGTGTGTGTGCATGGTTGTTTGTCGTGTCTGTCTCTGTGTTACCCTGCAACAGACTGGCGTACTGGCGTCCAAGGTGTACCCCGCCTCTTGCCCGGAACGTTAGCTGGAGATAGGCACCAGCAACCCTCCTGACCCCACTAGCGACAAGGGTGTATAGAAAATAGATGGATGGATGGAAAATAAAATAAAATAACCTGATGATTTAAGTAATGATTAATATTGAATAATAATAATTAGAGTTCAGATAATGCTGTGAGGAACTGATGACCTGTTCATGACTCCCTGCAGGGATCAGCTCCTGTCAAAGAGGAAGGAACTGAGCAGAGTACAGATGGAGGTGTCTCTGCTGTAGGTAAAGACTAACTTTGTGAAGACACAGTGACCTGAAATCACCAGGAGAATTGGATCTCTTTATCTTTAAGTTCTGGTAAGGATTTCTGGCTTGGGAAATTTCTCGTAGAGAATTCCAAGTAACTCCATGTTTCCTCTGCAATTGTTTTTTTTTAGCTTCAGTTTGATTCCCATTAAACAGCAAACCTTGATGAAAGTGTCCAGTGATAAAACATTGCCTTCGTCACAGAACTGAGTCATATCTGATACCTGTCATACCTGCTATCAAACAGACCAGGTTTCATTCCCGCAACACATAAACACAAGATAACGATGGGCACACACACACACACACACACACACACACACACACACACACACACACACACACACACACACACACACACACACACTGTTTAAAGACAAGGGGCCAAAACCACAGGAAGGTTTGAAGCAGTAGTTTCACTCATGTTTTGGCAATAATCAGAATTTACTTTGGCTATTTTTTTCCACTGATGATTGTTTTGAAGAATGATTAATGCCTCAAGCATAACTTTGTTCAGGCTAATTATTTTCCTCCATATCTTAAGAACACCGGTTATTATTGTGCTCAGCCCAATACCTTCTTATTTCAAATGTTTGATTATTCAGAAAGACAACAGCACTGTCTGAAAGAGCAATTCACATAAAAAGTTGCAAAAGTGTTCACAATCTTGGATTTTTTTCACATAATGTTACACAATATCCAAAACTCCAGTATATATTTTTCTGGGATTTTCTGAGATTTTCTGTGACAGACCAACACAAAGCAGTGTAACATCATTATACTCCAGGAAAGTGAACTTCTGCAGCCTCTAAGAGCTTTTCTTCACAGACTGCCCTGTATTTAGCTCCATCTGGTCATCATCTCTGACCAGCTTTGCTGTCCAGACTACTGATAGTTTGGTCTTAGGGGTATCAGATTTTTAAAAAAAATCTGAAGGAGACACTTTTCAGACGCTTATTCTGTTTTTTCTTGTGCATTCTGCTCTATTGTCTCAACCACTGTAGTGAGCCAGGTTCTGGCTCTGGTTCTGCTGGAGGTTTCTTCCTGTTAAACAGGACTTTTTCCTCTCCACTGTCGCTACACGCATGCTCAGTATGACGGATTGCTGTATAGTCAGCGACACATGTTTGTCCAGGACAAGTGAATGCTGCAAGTCAATGACAAGCTGCTGGGTTTTTTTAGAGAGAAATATTTTAAACTTACTTTGAATAATGAACTGAGCTTAATGAACACATTCATTGTGTGTGATTGAACTGAAATTATTTTTTAAAATGTCAGGTGAATTAACCTATATAACTAAATTGAATTGAATTGAATTGAACTGAAAAAAAAATCTAAATTATTCCACTTGATAGCACCACTACTTATTGGATTATTGCATAAAATCCCAATAAAATACATTGAAAGCTTTGATTCTAACGGAAGAAAATGTGAATATGTTTAAGCTGTGTATATACTTTAGGAAGGCATTCCATTATGAGTAAAGTTTGGATTGAGAAAAACTTCAGTGAGGACCCTTAAACAGGATTAGATTGTCTTGCTGTTGAAAGTGTAAAATAAGCCTGTGAATTTACACATACATCCAAAGAAGAGAAGGAAATGAGTGGAATGTTGTTAGAGACATGAGAATCACCAACTCACCAGCTGGTTAGGGTCCCCAGGCTCCTGGAATGTCTGATGCTGCGTGTTGGAGGGGCTGCTGGCTCCAGCTGGGCCCCATCCTGTAGTCTCTCCTGTGCAGAGGGTCTGCAGGAAAGCCGTGGCAGCTGCACATTGCCTGAGAAGACCCTCTTCACGGCATATCTGACGTCAGGGTCCTGGAGGAGCTCGACGCATGAGGCCGACTCTGAGGAGTCCCAGTGTCTCTGGACGGGACAAGACAAGCGTGTGAAAGGGGCGAAGGGGGAATTCCATGGGGTCACTTTGGTCACAACTATATGTGCTAGCTTTGATCTAAAGAATTAAGGCTGATCACTAAATGCCAAACTGAAACCAGATGCTCTATGAAAACCGATTTACAAACTACTTAAGAAAAAATATAGTTTCCATCTTGAAAACTCTTCAGAAAATAAAACTCACCATTCAGCTGTTCACTTTGATTCTGTTGTTTCGAATTTTTATGACTAAAGACAATAAATTACATTTTTAAGTTTAGAAAACAAAAACAAACAAAAAAATGAACATTCTACAATAAACTGAGCATGTAAAAAAAGCAGCTGCAGGATTATCCCGATTTCATAAATTAGGAAGTGTTTCAACTTTCAATATAAATATTTAGAAAATCCAGGAAAATACTGTATTTTACATATTACAATAGTTTCAAAAGGTAAGCAGTAAACAGAGACGGTTTTGTGTCGAGCCTTTCAGAAGACCGGTCCGGCGTTATTTTTGGAAGTCTTATCTGATTTCAGGTCCTGAGACCCCCACGCTCCTGCCTCAGACACAATAGGAGCTTCTTACACAGATCCAGAGTTCAGGATTCAGCTTTCAGGGCAACTTTGTCTTAGCGCGTCAGCGCCGGGGGGCCGCAGATAACCTGTGTTTCTGGCTGTGTCCCATGACCCTATCACTTCATCTGCTTGAATGTTTCACTTTTCCATAAACAACTGTCAACTTTCTTCACCAACACTGAATAAGATGAGAATGACAGGAAGCTAATCAGAAAGGGATTGTGACTTTTAATTATTCATTTAAATCGAGACAGTTTGATTCCTCATTACTGTTGCCTATTTTGACTACAAAAACTTTTTTACTCAAAGCAGAAAGCTGAGCAGGTGGCTTATAACTATTAAAATACAGTTAAATGCATAAAAAAAATCCTGTTGTAGTTATTAGATTAAGTTTCTTTTTAGCTAAAAATAAAAAAGGAGAAAGTATCCTAGTATGTGTCCTTGCATGCAAATGGATTTAAAAGTTGTCTTCTATAAAGCTTTAAATGTTTTCCTACCTCTGTAACGTAGAAAAGTCTGGAGTTATTTCTTCTCATACTTTTGGCCACTCTGTCATGGGAACAGTTGAGCTTGGAAGGAAATGCCAAAGAGGAGGATGCAGGAACCCCATTTAAGATCAGATAGGAGCTCGTCTGTGGCACCAATCCATCTTCTGACTGTCACTCAACACGTCACGCTTTCCCCGCCTCCTCAGCTGTCAGCTTGTACCGCTGATAAACACCTAACACTTGTGTTACCACTTTTGGCTCGATGCTTCACGGCAGCAGCTCTCACACCATGACTTTATCAGGTCCCTAACATGCAGACATTCTTTCTTTAAAAAAAAGTGGATTATTTTGTGAAAAAAAGAAAGCATAGAAAAACCTCATGACCTGCATGACAAGATAACATTCATACGTGTCTATCTGATGGCATGATCTCTTGATATCAAGCACTGGTCCTACAGGTTAGGCTCCTCACAGACATAGGTTTCATAAGGCAAGGTGATATTTAAAATTATGCTTTATTTTTTCTTCCACTAGTCTTAGTTTTGAGTTTCTGCTCACGTGTGTATGTGTTGAACTTTAATGACCCCGCCTGCTTCTGACGCGTACCCACATGAAGCAGTTTGAAAAGCAAATACATAACAAAGGAGAATGTCAGCTCAAACTTATTAGACTCTAACTGACTGTCTTTGGATTCTCTGCTACTTTGTACTTGTATTATACATTAAAATCTGTCATTTTTTATTTAACATTTTATAAAACTTTATAATCAATGAGGATTATTTATATAGCACATTTCAGCAACAAGGCAGTCCAAAGTGCTTTAGATCATGAAAACATAAAGACGTTATAGTCACCAATTGTGAAACCACTAAAAAAAAACTGTCAACTGCCATTATCAAAATCATCAATACATATCACATATGTTGAATGTTCGTTATCACAAGTCAATAGCAGCTCTGATCAGGTGGCCTTCATTTAATAGCTTAGTAAAGCAGTAGACTATGGTGGTTTAGAAGGAAAGCGACTAAATCACTATTTTAAGATAGAGTAGCAACTTCTTGACCTTTACCTTGAATGCAACTTAGCGTATGTATCACTCTAGGTAGGCTGGCTAAAATTGACTTGTACAATATGGTGCCTCCTACTGGCCATGGAGAAGAGAGTGGGATACCAAAAGAATCATCTGCTTTGTTTAAGTGAAAAAGCACCAACAGATCAGATTTCAGATATTTTGGAAAGGTTTTATTTATTTGTGCAAGTTTTAAAAATGAAGTGAACAGAATCTTCCATGTTTTTTTAGAGACAAAATGAAAAAGATACAAAGAAAACCAATATTTCTGAGTGTTCAGTTGAGAGACTGCAGCATTGAGCTGCTTCTTCATTCATTGTGGCAGTAACTTTTGTAGTGTAGTTTCTGGCTCCCTCCACAGGCAGCAGGTTTTGTTCCCTGAAAGTAACCGAGAAACAAAAACAAAACATGTTAATTCACTGTAAGAAAAGAGAGGATGAAGAGTCAGATCAGAAACATTAACTGTACCTTATACATGGAGCAGACCAGTGTGAACAAGGAGGACATGGCCTTTTCCTGTAGGTCTTCTGTATGCACCTATTAAAAAAATAAATATAATTTTAAATAAACTCTAGAGTCTGGCTTTAAAATAGATGAATGCACTAGGTCAATCAGAACTAAGAAATAGAAGCTTTCCACAATAACCCAGTGGAGAGCAAGTTTAGCTCTTAAGCATCCACAGACCCAGCACTGCAGCAGGCCTGGAAGACCCGTGTCCTGCAGCTGTTAGATGAATAGACATAATGAAGAGCAACCAGGCACTGGCTGCTGGGGCGCAGAAAATACGGCCACCATCTTGGAGCGATTGTCCACCCTACTTGGCTAAACCAAAACAGCAGAAGATGCCGCAGCACTTTGCGGGATGAAAACAAAAATTTGTGTGTTCGAATGGCCTAGTCAAAATCCAGACCTAAATCCAATAGAAAAACAATGGAAAGACTTGAACACTGCTTTCCAGAGATTATTTCCAATCTGACTGAACTTGAGCTATTTTGCAACAAATAAGCGGCTCTTCCTTTCAGCTGCCTTGAGGCAGAGACACTATCTGTCTGGTAAAGTTTTATGAGTTGCATCAAACTACTGGCTTCAGAACTGATTGACTTTCTTTGGTTATCCATAAAATCCTGGACTTTTGAAAGGCATACCCCATTGATGGTGATCCAGGGCACATACTGGTGGGGAGGGTTCAACGCCTTGGTCTGTAAGGCATTCTGGTGCATCAACTGCATTCCCATGTCTCCATTAACACAGCTCATTACTTTGTCCATGCTCAGATCAGGGGCGTAGACTTTCAGACACTACAAACAAAAAATAAAATTTACTGACGAGAACAAAAACAGCCGAGCTAGAGAAACATTCACTCAGAAAAACCTGCTTACACTTTCAGCTGAGCCGATGACATCAGCAGAGGACTCCATGCAGAAGATGATTGGGAAAGCCATATCAGTCATGTTCATTATACAAGTCTAGGGAAAGTAGAGGAACTAATTCATTGGTGAAGTACAACTCTGCTGAGTAACAGAAACAGCATTAGTAACAATGTTCACCTTTAAGCCTCAATTGTATTCCTAAAATATTTTCCAATAATGGTTTTAGAAACAACCTGAAACAGTGAACATAACACTTTCCTGTGATTCCTAAAATGTTTATTCACTGATAAATCTCTGAGCTGTTTAGGTTATTTTTCCAACAACATTGGGACAAAACTGACTGATGAATAATCAACATACCAGATGTTCCAAAGTACATGAAAACCAAAATTATTCATCGTCCTGGCTGATAAAAAGGTTTCAAATTATTTAAATAAATTAAAAAAAAAAAAAAACGTAAAAGAAAAAAAGAAGAGCACCATTTTTAAAAAATATGATTAAATAAATCGTAAATTATTTATGTTATTTAGATTTTTTAATGTAAAAATGTTAATTGGCAAAGCAGCAGTTATACGGAAAGCGTATAACTTTCCGTATAAGTTATATAATTGTTCAAAAATTATATAAATACTCTATCAAATGTCCAGATGAAGAAAAGACAAAATAAATATGAATAAAATCATTTTTATAGAGGGCTTATTTAGTTAACTATAGCTTTATTTATGTAGTTGAAGATGTACTTATTTTATTTATCTATTTATCTTAATTATTAGAGTTAAAATTAAATTAAATAAATCATGAAATAGGTAAAGTAGCTTTACTAAGTAAGTCTCACAAAATAAAACACCAAAATAAAACACCTGTGACAGGTGACCCTACTGTCACACAGACCTGAATGGTACGGTAATTGTTTTTTGTTTATCCTTAACATTAGTTTAGATATTAATTAGTGAATAGTTTAGATTTTTATTTTTTTAAATTATTTTCATTAGCCTGACTCTTTAGTTGACTATTTGCAGTGCACACATTTAGTTAACTTTATTTGTCAGTTCTTTATATTTTTGTTAAATGCAACAAATTGATTTCTTTGAGTTACCAGTTTCCTTTGGAGCTGCTGCTGGAGGGTCACAGAAGAGCTCCAGCTAATTGATGTCCTTATATGGCTGGCAAACCTCCTCAGCGTTTGCCAGGGGATGAGAAAATTTGGTTTTCTTTAGTTTAATTTGACCATTTCTTTAATGTTTCTTCTATTTGGCAGTTTCATTCTAATAGTGTTTATTTAATTTAAAGATTTGGTATTGTATTGACTAGTATTTGTTCTTGTATGTTTAATTACAAGACATGAGGGGAACATCAGACCACGACTGACACACATATGTGTGTCAGTCGTGGTCGTGGTCTGATGTTCCCCTCATGTCTTGTTTGTTAGGTCAGTTTTGTGCTTGAGTTCTTAGTGTTACTACCCAAGTTGTAGTTTGTTATCGGTTTGTTATCGGTTTTGGGCCCAATTCTTCATTGTTTAACTATTTTTGAACTTTTTTGTAATAAATTAAGATTATTTGTAGAATCCATTCAGATTCTCTCTGGCTGGTCTATATAAGAACCCTCACACACCATTATAAAATGTATAAATAAATAACGAAATAAATGAATAAATTTTGAAATAAAACAAATAAATACATAAGTAAAGCTGTGCTCTTTTAATATGCATTTTGTCTTTATTCTATAGGGACATCATTTAATTGAATATTTATTAATGACATTAAAAACATAAGTATATTTATGTATTTAATTTTGAATGAAACAGCTCTCCATATGGTCAGACCTTTGCTGTATTTGAACTGGTATACTGACAATTTATCTTTGGTGATGAGCTCTGAATGTTTCCAGGATGGAAGGAATCCTTGACATTACCCTAATCTTTTGCTTCCTGCACAGGTTTTCTGTGAAATGCAAGTCACTCCCAAACTTTACCATATAGAAACATGCTGGTGGAATTAAAAGATTGCTTTAAACCAAACCTGCCAGGGTTATGAATGTATAATATTTTATAACATGAATGCCCAGCCTGATTGGAGCCTCATTTAGAGGAAATATATTTTTGATTCAATATTCAACCTTTTAGATGATCTGGGAGTAAAATGAGCCGAGTTAATTAGTAGTGCTATAAGTAAGTGAGGGAAAGTTTGGATGATTTCTTTCAGTCAGCTGAACAGCAACACACAGCAACATGTGCAGGAGGGGCAGTGCTGCGTTACTCTAAGCTCCACACAACCAGAGGAAACTGACTTTGTTTGACTTCTCATTGAAAATATCCTGACAGTGCAGGAGGGTGGTGAATCTGATACCCATTGCCCCATTCAGAGCCTTGGCCTTTACATATTAAATAATCAAATGAATAAAACACACAGTATTCACACCATAACCCTAAAGTCTGTCTGTCTACAGCAGATTCCATGGCTCTGTGATTACCTCTATCATGTTCCCCAGACACTCCTGTTTCCCATGCTGGCACTCATAGGTATACTTCTGAGCGACAGGTGTCTCCTGCCGTGGTGAGACAATTAAAATCCTTCACAAAACAGACAAGTTTTACATATGAAATATTTCTACTAAGCAGCTGCTTACCTGTGCATTTCCATAGGGTACCAGAGTAACAGACATGATGTCGAGCAGCAGGTAGGTGGGGAAGAGCATCTCAGTGAGGAACTTCCTGCAGCCAGGACACAGGCTCTCATAGTATAGCCCAACCTGGACTGGCTCTTCGGTCTGACGGCTCCTCCTGAAGTCAGACTCCAGGCACTGCTTCAAAACCTGCAGCAAGACGGCCAAGGCAGAGGAGTCTCAATCTGGGCGAGAATGTCTGCAAGCACCTGCTTTGCTGCTCTGGGCATCAAGGTTTAAAGGCTACACATTACAGCTTCAGTTTAATTTGAGAATTATGTAGACTTTGATTATTAATTTCTTAGTAATATTTTCCACAGATTTGAATATGTTGTAGAGATTCAGGAAATGTAAATAATTAATCTTTCACTTGCAGCACAGTTAATCAGGGCGTTCCTTAGGGCTTGGTGCCTGGAACTATCGTCTTAACTTTACGCATCCTTCCAGTAGGTGTGGATGATCACACCTGACACAGATGTGACCACTGGCATCTGTGTCAGGTGATCCCACACCTGACACACAGGTGTGTCAGGTGTGGGATCACCTGTGTCAGGTGACCCCATTTGACACTGTGTCAGGTGGGATCACCTGACTCAGATGCCAATGGTCACAGAGAATCTGAATTACTGAAGAGAAGTTGAAGTTTTGAAGGTAGTTTATTAGACCTGATATCACTAGACCAATATTTAACAGTATCAGTGCAGCCCTACACCACAACTAATACCAATTTCACTGTGTTATTTTGGTTTGATCAGGGGTCATTATTGCTCAGATTTTGTAAGAGTCAATGGGCTCAAACGAGGCGAAATTAAATTTCACATCCATTGTTGTGAGTAATTACCTTCATTATTAATAAAAAAATGCTTAATTACCAAGAAAAATATATTTATAAACTACAAATATGTACATGAGCATGAAATGGTTTATTTTGGGCTACTAAATTAGTAAAAAGTTAGTGGTAAAAAGCTGAAAGAAACAAGTAGGTGAGTGCATAGATCTTTAGATTATATTATTATTGAAAAGTCCTTTTAATTCAGGAACTTCATCATCAAGTGCAACACGCTATATAGATTAATTACACACAGATCAATATTTGAAAGCCCTTATTTCTGTTAATTATGATGATTTTGCTCTTACAGTTATTAAAAACATGACATTTAGGATTAAAATATTACATCAGATCAACAAAAAACATAAGCTGAATTGAACCTCTACAGAGTTTAAACAGTGTCCTCATCCTCAGCTGCATCGGTTTGGCTCAAAATAACTCACAGGAAATGCTTAGTCACTTTTAAAGATGTGGTATTCATTTTATCCTTTATTGTAAATGCCAGAAAACACCTGGTTTATTTGCGGTATCATGTGATCGTCACAAAATCATGTGGTTTTTTTGTCAGTCAGACCTTTTGGCTGGTATTGGATGCGAGGTGTTCACCAGTTTCTAGAAATGTTTACCAAAATGCAAAAGGCTCACACTGTCATGGTTTATGTTTGATATCATTTCCCTTCTTCAACCTGATATTGTCATATTATTTGTAAATGTATGTAAACATATAAAAAAAAATCAAACAGGAACCAAATATGAATGCTAATGTTTTTAGTGGCAGAACAGAACCAAGGTGTGGATTTCCATCCTGTTTAGTACCGGTTTCATTAATTGACACAATGGCAGCATTTATGAGTTTGATAACCACATTTATATTGTTTAGAATTTTAGAGGATTTCTTAACTTTTCAAACTTAGAAAACTTGACTGTGATGTTTGTCTGTGACGCTGTAAGGCTGACAAAGGCTGTCCTGTTTTACTTCCTCGTTTTTTTTAGTTTTTTTTTTAGATATTTTCTCCCTCAGGTTATTTTACTAAGAACTTCCTCTTTGACTTTATGACCTTAATAAAAATAATGAACACTTAAAATTCTTGAGTTGCATAGATGTTAAGCAGAGACCAAAGGGCGAAACACGGATGTCTAGAGTCATAAAAAGCTAGCAAGAACCGGACACCAAGCTGAACAGTTGTCATGGCTTCGTGTTGTTATCGAGTCTGTCACTGTTCTTCGACTTAGGATAAATGCCGATAGGGTTAGTTGTCCCTAAGGCAAAAATTTCATAAGTGTTTCTTTTTGTTCTTTGCAGCAGAAAAAAGCCAAAAGCAAAACAAGTTTTAGAGAAGAACTAAAAGCTCACCCCACACTGAACAGCTGAGTCTAAAGATGAGCACCACTTTGCTGGAGGTTGGAGGCATGACGAGGTGGGGAGAGAGCAGTAGCCGAACGGAGCGCTGATCCAAATTGCCAACAGGAGCGGGAGCAGAAGCCTCATCTTCAGTTGTAGCCAAAGTCTTTTCGTAACTCTACTCACACTATTTTCCACAGCTCAAACCTGCGACCGAGTGGCCTGTAACTTTTCCTCTTTAAATACAGCTCTGGCGCTTCCTCGTGAAGGCTTCCGATTATTTGATTGGCTGCAGCACAGTCACTACAGCATCATTTGTAACTAGCAGAGAATCAACAAGCCTGACCTCCCTGCTGCTGTTCTGAAGAAGTGAGAATTCCCCAAGAAAGAGCAAATTTCCATAATATCTATAAATAGCTTGGTCGTCTTGCATGCAGTGGCGGAGCCAGACTTTTAAAGTTGGGGGGGGCCAAGGGGGGGCCAGGACTACCTCTGGAGGGGCAAAAGGCAAGATTTCACTGCAGAGGCAACTAAAATCAATCAATAAAAATATCCTTTCTGAATATCATCTCATGGACACTGAACTAAATGTGTCTTTCTGACCAGGAGCTGACAGCGTGTTGAAGAGTGATGGACAGGACACCTTGGTTAGGAATCTCATTGCAAATCTTTAGTTGAAATGGCACCTTTAACTCCAGTCTCCAGTACAGAACAGAGAAAACTAAAGACAATGCAACGTTGTTTTAGTCCATTTATAGTCTAAACAGAGGAGCCATCAGTTTATTTTGAGGAAATAAATAAAGGTGCAGAAGTTAATTAGATCCATGCGCAGTCCGCTGCACAACCTATGCGGCGCCACTGCGAAGAATTAAACTTAACTCGCCCTGCAGTTTTAACAAATGGAGTTGAAGATGTTACCCTCCAGCACCCAGAAGGAGAGCGATGCACAGAAGGAGCACGGCAGATGTAACATCTGTCCGTTTTGGAGAAGCGAAACCATGCAAAAAATAAAAATAAAAAATCCTGGTAAAAACGCACGCCCGAACCCTGCACAGGGTTAAAAAGAAAAAAAATCTCGCAGAGTTCAATTGTTCGGTTTGGTTCATACAGATCCAAATGTCGATGAACCAGCGCAGATTTCTCTGCAGATGCAACCAGGAAGAATTTGTGAAGCTGTGCGTTCAGACCGCAGCGGGTGAATTAATGGTAATTTAGGTGGAGTCGCTTAATTTCATTTCTGTCCAGACTGTGATCAAGCGCAGCTGACACTTGGTGCGCAGGCAGTTTCAACTTTACGCACAGAGAACAGAGGACATCGTGGAGCTCATTATTAATCATACTAAGAACAATATCTGTCAGAGAATCACCTCTGATCTGGACGCTTTAACGAACCAGAGGCTTTGGAGCGTGTAGCGCAGCTGATCCGCTTCTGCGGGGGTTTTCTCCCGCAGGCCGAAGGAAGTGATCAGGAAACGATCAGAGTTCTGTCGTCTTCTAATCTCGTCATTTCGTGAAATGTTACCTGATTTCAAAAACAGTCTAGCAGAGAAATACTAAATGTTTCGTTTGATTACTACAAATTGGAAATAAAATTATTTTTTTCTTTGACGGACAACGAAAAATCTCCAGCGCCACCTCTGCTCCAAACTACGAACATTGTCGGCCCCTCTTCGTTTTTTTTTTTTTTTTTTTTTTGTGGAGGATCAGTAAATAACTTCTTGGTGTTTTACAACCACCAGCTATGAAAGGCTTTAGCCTTTGAGTTGAACCACAGCGCAGCACATTTGAAACATACAGGAGAACAATGTCAGCTCGTTTTTATGAGTACAAGTATAAAGGAGGCTGGTATCGCGCCTGATGTAAATCTATTTATTTATGTCATCACATGGACTTATATAAAGTTTTATACATTTTCTTTTCATATATTTATTGTTTTTCTTCTTTAGATATTAGGTTGGCTTAGAATGATTCCAAATAATGTACAGGAATGACCTGGTGCTGTTACATGTCAATAATCAGGGGGGTGGCACTGGGGGGTCCAATCAGATGACAGGGGGGGCACTGGCCCCCCCTGGCTCCGCCTCTGCTTGCATGTTTACACTTCCTCAGTTCCATGCAGTTTTAATGACTCAGCTGTTTTCACTGAACGCAAAGTAATTATCTAAATTAATCTTAATATTAATAATCTTTTGAATCAAATTGTAAAACTTGTATGAGTCAGCTGAATTCTGATTACTTCACTGGATGGGTTAAGTTTTAAGTTGTGAGTGCAGCATGCAAGTCACTGTCACATGCTTATATCTCAGCTTACTTCCTCATTCTACAGATGTTGGTCAGAGCAATCATAAAACTTAAAGAAAAATCTCTTCACAAACCATAGAGCATTACAGTGATCCCTCGCTATAACGCGGTTCACCTTTCGCGGTCTCGCTACTTCACGGAATTTTTTGTGCAGTTTTTGTCACAGTGCATTGTGTTCTGCGTCCTGAATGGCTAAACAGCAGGGCCGTGCAGAGACCAATAAAAGGGCAGTGCTCAAAAAAAAAAAAAAAAAAGGGCACATCTTACCGCATTCTAGGACAGAATATTAACAAAGCCTCTCAGCTTTCAGAGTTTAATAAACAATGATAAATTGTGAAATATACAATCAAAGCTAAGGTAAATCTCTATACAGAGCATACAACTATGCATATGTAAGCTATTTTATTAGTAGTTTCTTTCTGCAGGTCTATTTTGTTATAAGAAAGTATTGCAATATTCAAACCCGCAATTTAGCAAGATACGCAAATCAGAGCTGGCGTTTTAGCTCTGATTTACATATTTTGTCTTTAGAGAATTACACTATTACAAATGTAAACAAGGGCCCGATGCAACCTTTTAGTGGACTGTAATCTATAAAAAAAGAGCTGCCTGTTTGCTGCAGTGGAGATGAAGATGGTCCATTCAGGAAAGCAGAGCTGCATCAAACTTTAAGGTGGAACTGCAGAAAAAAAGAAAAAAACAAAAGCAAAAATTGAATGTCACTATGGGAAAAGCCTACTGAGTTTTGCTTAAAACTTTTTAAACATTTTAATCATACATTTGTCTCATGAAGGGAATTTTTTTGCAAAACAAACTTATTTGTGCATGTCAGAAATCTTTTCTTGATATTCTAAGTTTTTGTTTGACTCAAAGTTTTGCTTGTGATTCTCACATGACGTCATGAGCAGGACCTAAAATCACAACAAAAGATTTCTGATGTGTGCAAATAAAAGTTTATGTTTGGCAAATAACTTTTTAAGTTCACAAGACAAAAATTAGTTATTTAATTTTAAAAAAGTTTTTTAAACAAAACAATTTGTTTTTTAAAAAGAAATCATTACAATTCCAAAAGTTTTGATTACAATTTTATTTACATAAGTGAGGTTAGTTTATTTTTCCCATTGAATAACTGGGGAAAAAATATAACTACATACTCTGCGAACCAGACCCTAAACTTAAAGTCTGGGTTGAGTTTTTTCCCCTTCATTAATGAGATACACTTTATCTATCATGGTAATTCAGGGTGAGTTATTTTTAATTCTAAATGAATATCCTTGTTGGACTTTTATTTAAGTGCTATTCTCCTTCAAGATACATTTACTTAACACCAGAATAAATGCAATGTACATTATGGAGCAAAGGAAATTAGAAGATCCGACATTTATCCATTATGGAAATGATAAGTTTTGGAGGGGCGATGTGCCTCGTACACAGGGAAGAAGCTTTTCAGTTATCTAGCTTTGCTAGCAAAGTCGTTAGCTAGCAGCTAGCTAATGGCACAACAACAGCCTATTGTCTGTATGATAAAAATACTGAATCGATAGATAAGAGCAGTTTTTCCTCACCTGGCTGTCTCCTCCCCTCAGTAGTTCTTCAGAGAAAAGCAGACGCAGAGACCTGTCGGTGTCTGTTGTATTTCATTACCTCTCTGCTTAAACCGCTACTCCGTGCTGAAGCAGAAACGATACTACGACGTTTTCCGTCATCTGACAAGAAGCAGGTCTACTCCACTTTATTCACCAAAAACGTGTATATATATATATATATATATATATGTGCGAGAGGCAACTGCGTCATGCGTCACGGGCAAAAGGTCAAAGGTAACAAGGTGACCGGAAGGCTTATTATGTTGTACAAAAAAACAAAATAAAACAAAAAAATAATTTTAGTACATGTTATTATGTGTCAGAAGAGGGCTTAGAAAATAATAATACCAACAAAAAAACAAAAAACAAACAAAAAAATAAAATTTGACCAAAAGGGCACTTTGGGGCAAAGAGCAAAAAGGGCAGGTGCTCAAGCCCCCCCAGCCGCCCCCCCTCTGCACGTGCCTGCTGAACAGTCTCCGAGCTCCTTCGCTAAATGTGTGCCAATAACGTTACGGTATATAAATATAAGTAATACAGCTTAGCCATTCAGGAGATGAAAGCTGAAAACTTTGAATGCCTGCTGGAAAAAACTATGGCCAGAGCAATATATATATATATATTCTTGAGAATAGGGACAAAACAGGTCCTATGGATAAAGCATGAAATTTGAATAAAATATACACAAAATATATTTTTTTCAAATATCTAACTAAACTAACCTGGGTCATGTGAGCACAACAATGTATATTTTTCTTTTTTTTGCTGAATATTTTTTTATTTTAAACATTGTAGTCGGTGGATGATGCCTGTAAAAGCCCTTGTCCAGGAGCAGAACTCAATACATTCTTATAGTTTAAAACAATTAAAGAAATACTAAAATTATATATTATGACAATTAAGTATAAGTAGTCATATAAATAATTATAAAAGTATCGATAAATTGAATTAAAAATAATTTTTAAATATTTTCCAACTCCGTTGAAATTTGTCCTTAGTTTTTGTCAACACCGTCAGAAATGAAAAGAATGTAAAAAAATCAGGCATTATTGGGGGGCACCAGAACTTCTGAGGACCCCATGACGTTGTCTTTTCTCTTCCTTTGCTAGGAGGGCTAGTTAGCTACGGTTAGCTTCAGTTATTCTTTAGTTTTTTCTTCTGTTTTATTCCTAAGTTGTTTGTCACAACCATGATGTGTCAACTCCATAACTGACAATTTTCCAAATCTTTGATGAAATTTTGCGAAATAAGAGCTTAATTTTGGTATAATGTAAAGATTTCATGGACCTGACGAGCTACAATATGGCCTCCTTCAGAATAACATCATATAAATTGAGGTAGTTTGGCATTTCGTCAACTCCGTCAGAGTTTTTCTGACTCTTTCAGTGAAATTGTTGTCAAATCTCACTTAATTGTGCAACTAATTCATTTTAATGTATTTTACATGAATTGCATTACTTCACATGTACCAAGTTTTTCATTTTACTCACTAGTTTGTCACCACCTTTAGTTCTGTGTCAACTCCGTCATGCACTGTCAACTCCATCAGATGGACTTTTTCTTGTTTTTTGTTTTAAATAATATTTATTTTATTTCTTGAGAAGCATTTGTCTGTAAATTGAGTAAAAATATCACTAATGGGGTATTTTAAAAATCATTTTAGATTTATTTTTGTCAGATGGTGATGACAAAGTTTTGGGTCAGGTCGATTAAAAATGTAATTTTTTTTTAAAAATTCGCAACTGGGAGCCTGTACCTTAGCATCTTCATATTTTCTAAACATTATTTGTCATATTTGCATACATAAGGTTGAGAAATAATTAAAAAAAATATGGGAAAATTAAAACCGATTTTGTCCCTATTCTCAAGAATCACTGATTATATTGAAATCTTTTGTGATATACCAATTCAAAGTAACATAGTTGTGAAGTTAAAGGAAAATGACGAATGGTTCTCCATTTTTTTTTCCCCCCCAACCAATCTTCCTCACATCGAAGAAGTTTTGTTATGAAACCTTCAAAACAAAAACGGGAGATTTGGGATGTATCTTACTTTCGACAGAGTGAAATAATTACATATAAATAATAGTCTTTACCACCTATGTAAACTTTGCTGGTGAATGTAACACATAATATACGTTTTATAATATGTTTTGTTTTGAAAGTTTCCTAAAGACACGATGTAAGGAAGAAGAGGGAGATATCTATAAAGAGAGACGGATTCACTGCAGCACGGATGAATCTCACATCGGATTTTGGACTCGTCGGCTGAAAAACATATATATACGTTTTTCATATATATGTTTTTCATATATATATGAAAAAAAAAAATATATATATATATATAATTCAGTATTAATCATTATTTATTTGTGCCATTATTAATCTTTATTTATTAGTGTTTGTATAGTTATATAAATATATATTGATATTACTAAATAATTTATTAAATAAATTATGAACGGTTGTGTGCTTTGTAATATGCTCTTTATACATCGATATCAGAATATTCCATTCCTATTCTATTGTTATAGCCACTAAGCATATTTAAATATGATGAACTATGTATTAAAAACATACTTAAAAAATACAATTGTTTATAAATGTTGCTTTGATAGATGTTTGAATATGGTTTACAGTAACAAAAAAGTGTGTTATGATCGATTAAATCCGCTGATACATCATTGTGCCTGCTAAACACATAACGCTGAGTGGAGTGGAGTACCGCTCCAAGATGGCCGCCCTAAATCTCGTCAGCGACAATAGGCGAGAGCGGTCCATGAGGCATCTATCCTTATATTATGTCTATGGTGTCTTCAGTAAAGCTCACAGTTTTTACCAAATTCTATAGTCTAAATCTGCTCCTTAGTGGCATCTTTTCGGGGTTAGTACTGCCTCTAGTGGCATGGGGAGGTAATACAACTAATAATTACAGTAATAAATCAGAATACCGCAAATTATTTTTCTGTGTCAGGGGGGTGGGGGGTTCGATGAATGCGCATATGAAACTGGGGGGTTCGGTACCTCAAAAAAGGTTAAAGGTTAAGAACCACTGCTCCAGACCATTACTAATAAGACTTCTTGCATTCCACTGGAAAATAACTAACATAAAGAAGGGCCACCACTGCATGATTGAGGTTGAAAAGATTGTGTCTCATTTAATTTTTCCTTAATTGATTCCCAACTAACATTCTTACAGTCAAGATACTTTTGGGCTGCCTTCACTATTTGATTTTTTTCCATTTTTCTTTGTGTTTGAGCAGTGCAGTTAACAACTTCTACCATGAACAATACAAAATCCTCCTTTATCATGAGTAGAGTGTCGCCTTTAATCTTGCAGCATTCTGTACAATTAGATCCTTCTTTTTCTCCTCCAGACACTTTCTTTGGGTATTGTAGTAATTTGTAGACCATTAATTGAGGACTCTGACAACAGCTTATCTTTAGCCGGCAGGCATTTTTACTGAAGTGACGTTTACCGGACACCATACATATACATAACCCCCTTCTGGTACGGAGCGCCCAGAGGACCATAACACACCACATCTCCCCTTCCCCAAAGTAGTGATCAAATTTTAAACAAAACATGGACTACCTAACAGCATACAGTCTGTCTAACACTTACAGATCACTGAATATACTGAATACTGAAAATTACATACATAACATTTGGAACAGGTTTTAAATGTTCTGCATTATTGGACATAATCTTTGAGCCATGCTGGTGCCTTCACCTCCCTCCTTGGATGAACCCTTTTCACATTCTCCCCCACCCTCACTTCTGGTGTAGCTGTCTGTTCTGTGTCCCCCACATTCACTGTAGGGCTTTGAATGTCTGGTGCTGCTGTCTGTTTTGTGTCCCCCACATTCTCTGTAGGGCTTTGAATGTCTGGTAAGGGTCTGAGATGTGCCTTGTTTCTCCTCACCACTTCTGAATCGGTCTCCATGACATAGGAACGAGGAGTGTCTGCTTCTCTCAGCACCGTAGCCGTCTCCTGGGTGTTTGTAATCCAGACGCGCTGACCTGCTTTTAGCTCTGGCCTGACCTCCGCTCTATGTCTTTTGTTGTAGGCCAGTGTCTGTGCCTGTTTTAGTTCTTTGTCCTTGTCTGCAAATTTCTTTTGGTTTGGCCACTGTGGTTTAAGTTGACTGGGTGAGAGTGGCAAGGGTGAGCGCAACCTTCTGCCCATCAGGAGCTCAGCCGGTGAAGGGCCTTGATTCAGCGGCGTGACCCGGTATGCCAACAGGGCCTTGTATGGGTCGGTGTTCTTCTTCAAGAGGCTTTTCACCGTTTTCACTGCCCTCTCTGCCTCCCCGTTACTCTGAGCGAAGTATGGACTACTGGTGACATGTCTGAAGTCGTAGTCTGTGGCAAAAGAGGAGAAAGAGCTAGAGGAAAACTGAGGTCCATTATCTGTTATCAGTATTTCAGGCACCCCATGTCTAGCAAAAATAGATTTCAAGCCAGTAATAATTCCTGCTGACGTAGTTATAGATGTCTTCATTATTTCAATGTATCTTGAATAGTAGTCTACTACCAGTAAATAAGAGTCATTTTCCCAGTAAAACATATCTGCCCCAATTTTCTGCCAAGGCCGCTTAGGCAGCTCTGAGGGGATCATTGGCTCTGGGTGTAGCTGTTGGTACTTAATACATGTCTCGCACTGGCCCACAACTTTTGTAATTTGGGCACTCAGGCCTAGCCACCACACAGATTGCTGAGCCCTAAGCTTGCATTTGGATATCCCCATATGTCCCTCGTGCAGTCGGGCAAGCATTTCATTTTGTAATGTCTCTGGAATGACAATACGTCGTCCTTTCATCAAAAGATCACCATTCATGTATAACTCGCCTTGGTAAATCCAATAAGGCTTCAGCTGCTGTGACAGCTCCTCTTGTCGTGGCCAGCCTCTTTGGCACTGGCGGATCAGCTGACTGCAGATGGCGTCCTGCCGCTGATGGTCAGCTATCTGCTGGAGCTTGGACTGAGATGCAGGTAAGTTATCACGTACTGTGTTAATGAAAATCTGTACTTCCCCTTCCATCTGTGTTTCTTTTGCTGTCAGTGGATGCCTTATCGGGGCCCTGGACAGTGTATCTGCTGTGATGAGGGCCTTTCCAGGCACATGTACTATGTTGTATATATATCTAAGCAGTCGCAGCCGGAATCGCTGAATCCTGGGAGGTAAGTCATCCAGTGCTTTTGTCCCTAAGAGTGCGAGGAGGGGTTTATGGTCAGTTTCTATTGTGAACTGTACTCCGATGAGGTATGAACTGAGTCTCTCACAGGCCCAGGTGACGGCTAGTGCCTCTTTTTCAACCTGGGCATACCGTTGCTCTGTTTCGGAGAGGCTTTGGGAAATGTAGGCAACTGGACGCCACTGCATATTTTCCTCTCTCTGCATTAAAACTGCCCCAAGGCCAAAAGACGAGGCGTCCGCTGACACCTTTGTCTTGGCTTGTGGTCTGTATTGAGACAAGACTGTTGGTGATGCCAGCTCATTCTTGAGCTTGTCAAAGGTTGTCTGCTGCATATGACTCCAGGTCCAATCATTGTCTTTTACCAGCAGATCTCTGAGTGGTTTGGTAGAATCTGCAAAGTGAGGGAGGAATTTTGCAACATACGTCACCATCCCCAAAAAACGCCTAACGTCTGCTGCGTTCTGTGGGACAGGCATGCCTGTTATTGCTCTGATTTTCTCAGGGTCTGGTTCAATGCCTGCTGCACTGACTTTATGTCCTACAAACAGAACTTCCGACTGTGCAAAGGTGCATTTCTCATTTAGTGTTAGTCCTGCCTCTTGGAGTCGCGTCAGGACAGCTGTGAGCCGTTCATCATGCTCTGTTTCATTCTTTCCCGACACAAGGACATCATCTGCATGGCATATAACACCGTCAAGGCCGGCCAAGAGCTGGGACATGCGCCTTTGAAAATGTTCTGGGCCCGAATTTATCCCAAAGGGTAGCACATTGAAGCAGAAACGGCCAAAGGGAGTAATGAATGTTGTTAGTTCCCTACTTTCTTGTGCTAATGGAATCTGCCAAAAGCCACTCCGTGCATCCAATTTTGTGAAATATTTTGCACCATTTAGCTGTGCTAGTGACTGGTCCACGGAGGGAAAGATATGTCTTTCTCTGCACACACTTTCATTAAGCTTGGTAAGGTCGACACAAAGTCTAAGTTTGCCATTGGGTTTTGGGACTACCACTATCCCCGCACACCACTCAGTAGGCTTCTCTATCCTGGAGATGACCCCCATTTCCTCCATTCTTTTTAGTTCCTCCTTGACTTTTTCAGTTAAGGGTATTGGCACACGGCGAGGGGTTGTAAGGGCATAGGGGACAGCATCGTCTCTCAGCCGGATACGATAGTCACCTTCCAGTCTCCCTAATCCTGTAAACACCTTTGGGAATTTCTTTTTGAATTTTCTCGCCAGGTCCCCTTTCTCCTCCAGTGTGTCAATTTTTTCCATTCGCTCCACAAGACGTAATTCTGTAAGTGCTGGTAAGCCTAGCAGTGGCCTAGCCAAGCTATCAATGACAAACACTGACTGAGTGGACTTTATATCCTTGCTTTCAAGCCTGCATTGAATCTGACCTACCACTGATAGTCTGGTATTATTTGGGCCATACAGCTTTTTGTGGGTGTGCAATAGAGGGCTGTCTCTTCTGTAACTATACAGTCTGGTAAGAATGGCAGTCACTGCTGCCCCTGTATCTAGTTTAAAGGAAACTACTACTTCATTTAGTTTGATGTCTGAGTACCAGCCATTGCTGTCTGACTTCACCTCCCCTAAGAACTGACTGTCCTGATATAGTCCCTCTTCCTCTGTCATCTCGTGTACAGGCAACTTAGACTTGCAGACAGCAGCAAAGTGTCCTCGTTTGTGACATTTCCTGCATTCAGCCTCTTTGGCAGGGCAGTCTTTCCAATTGTGTGATGGAGCCCTCCCACATTTATAACAGGCAGACGATGTCGCATACCTGTTCGGTTTCGGTCTCTGTTGTGCACTGCCCTCTGTCTTGCGTGCAAGTGAAAGCGCATGCATCTCTTCACTGGGCTCCTTAATGGATACAGGCAGGGGCGGATCTACTGGGGTGGCATGGGGTGGCAGTTGCCACCCCAAACGAGAGCCTTGCCACCCCTGTTGCCACCCCAGCTAGCGACAATGAATTCAATAAATAGTTATGGCAAATCGGACATTAAGAGCATGAAACTCTTTTTCCGACAACATTGAATGCAACACAATGTAACCTGACACCTACTGCTAAGTAGCGGGAAGTGCGAGAGAAGGACAGAGCGCGAGGCAGCATTGATGGATAAATGTTACTGGACTGGACATTACGTGATTTATTGTAAGTCACATGCGCCATTGCTGTCCATTGAGTCAGGAATATCGGTGGTCAGGAAAATACTACAATCACGCAAAGAATCAGAACAACGGACGCAATGTTTAGCAGTTAATTCAACCATAGATAATGGTAATAAGGGCTTCAGATTTCACAGGTGAGGAAAACGTTTTAATTTAAAGAAAAGATTGAACAAGTGAGTAGTGGGTCAGTTATACTAGCTGAACTGTTTCTGGCCTGGTATTGACTTTGATAACATTAACATGTGCTGTGCAGTTCGGTGTGTTTTGGTTCTGTTAGCACTAAAACTGGTCAACCCGCCCACCAAGTCATCAGTAGAACAGCTGTTTAAATCAGCTAATCAACCACCGCAGTGATCAGGCGAAAACTTAATAATCACAATATTTTGTCAGACAACATAATGTAACAGACTGGATGTTCTGTTTTAGTGTTTTTGCTACTTTTTTGTGTGGGAAATGTTTGTTGTTTGGTGTTGATTCCCCTGATCGGTGATCTCTGCTCTATCTGCTCGTTGAGCTGTTGTTTGTCGGTTGCCATGGCAACGGGTCCGTGTGTAGTGCTGACATACAGAGCGAGAAAAGGCGGAATAGAAGTTGTTGGAGCTATTTTTTCTTTATTTCTTTATCCATTAGAATTTTGTTACTTTATTCTTAAATTTCTATTTTTTGTATTATTTACAGAGTTTATTTGTAGGTTGATAATTGTTGATTTTATTTATTTTTTGTTTTATTATTTTTCTTATTTATTTTCTAAATTTAGACAGGAAGTAATGTGGGTCAGTCCACTTTCTATAAGTGTAGGGGTTCTGGTGAAGGACCAGCAGGCATTTGGGTTTGGTGCTGATGGTTTTTACCAGAGCAAGAGTGGTAGCATGAGAACAAATGAAAGTTTGATCTCTGTAATTGTTTGGTGAAAGAAGAAAATAAATCACCAAGAACAATCAATAAGTTTGGACATTGAACCTTCTTTTGCCAGTGTCTAGAAACTTGACCCCAGTGCCTCAGTAGTGGCTTGGTGGAACTTTTATTGGATGTTTGGCTTGGCAAACAATCAGAAGTGGTTCTGTCTAGTTTGGTTCTTCACCTGTTTATCAGCTTTATTGTACCTTTATTGTGGCGCACTGCAGCCACTGCAATTCCTAAAAACAAGCGACAAAAACTGAGCTAATCCCCTGTGTTCGCAAACCGTGGTGATATTTAAAACAGTCGTCAAACTACGGCTCCTACAGCATATTTAAAATAAAACGATTGACCAATATAAATAGAAATTCGCCCTTTCTTGTATCTTGACAGAACTAACAGAAACTAAACTGTTTATAGATTTGTACCATGGAGAATTGATCAAACATCAGTTTTCTAATCTTTATTTTAAGTCGTATTTAATAGATATATCTAATAACAAATGATGGCACTACTAATATTTTCGTGACAGATTTCTCTTTGTCCTGTATTGGGACAAGGATATATATATATATATATATATATATATATATATATATACACACACACACTGCCACCCCAAAAAAATCCCTGACCCCCCTCTTGCCACCCCATAAATATTTTTCTAGATCCGCCCCTGGATACAGGGCCACTCGCACCACGCAGCCAACCCTGTTGTTGTTTCACAGTTTCACTCTGTCTGACCCGTGTTACAGCTGTAGTCAGGGTCAGTTTTGCATCCATCTGCAACTTCTCCGAGAGCGTGGCATCTCTTATGCCGACAACAATGCGATCACGGATCAGTTCATCTCTGAGAGCCCCGAATTTGCAATAATCCGCCTGTTTGTGAACCGCGTTGATAAAGCTCTCGGCCGTTTCTCCCGGTTCTTGTTTACGCATGTTAAACTTCGCCCTTTCAAAAACTATATTGTGTTCTCCAATAAAATGTTCATCAAAGCACTCTTTTACTTTTTTGTAGTTCAACTTTTCTGCAGACGTTAGCTCTGACGCATTAAGGATATCCTCGGATTCATCTCCCATTGAATAAATCAACGTATTCACTTGAAAAGCCTCGTCCCTTTTCTCCAGTCCCGATACGATCCTGTACCTTTCGAACCGTCGGATCCATTTGGGCCAGTTTTGGACATCTCTGCAGTCAAACTTTTCTGGCGGGCTTAGGCGAAATCCCTCTCCAACGTTGCTAGCTGCAGCAGGGTTGCTTGCTGTAGCGGAGTTAGCGCGTTCCCTCTCAGTATTGGACATCGCGAATGTAACTCAATGAGAATCTCCTTTGCGCAGTTATCTTGATGTTAGTTGTGAGTGGATGGGGAATGCAGCATAACGTTGAAGAGTCACCACTTCTGACACCATGTAGTAATTTGTAGACCATTAATTGAGGACTCTGACAACAGCTTATCTTTAGCCGGCAGGCACTTTTACTGAAGTGACGTTTACCGGACACCATACATATACATAACCCCCTTCTGGTACGGAGCGTCCAGAGGACCATAACACACCACAGGTATGATATTGATTGCACAGGAACTTTTTTCGTTGCTTCTGCATAACTAATGCCAGTAGTTATTTTAATTTTCTGAACTTCCTCAGCTCTTTTACTAGCTACACATCCTCTAAATCCTGAACTATGTCCACCTCCACAATTACAACATTTCAGCAGAGCTCCTTCCTCACATTTCCCATACTCATGATCCCCGGCACATCTCCCACATTTCTGTTTCCCCTTATACACTGCTATGACATGTCCAAATTTCTGGCATTTAAAGCACCGCAACGGCGGAGGAATAAATGGTCAGACATCATAGCTCAGATATCCCACAAACACTTTATCTGGCAGACTGTTCTCTTCAAATTTTAACATGATAGAAAAACTATCACTCCTCTCTCTATTTTTATTTCTTTTCAATCGTTTGGCTTCCACTACTTTCCCTCCTGAAACATTCAATTTGATCTCATCAACCGGCATGTTGGGTGGAATACCCGAAATAACTCCACGTACTTACTTCTTGTCATCCAAGTCTCCCTCTCACATTCTCTCAAAGGACTCTTTTTATATTCAGTGCCCTTTCTTTTTGTTTAACGTCATTACAAATAATCAATAAAGATCCATCTCTTAGTACTTTAATAAATTTCACCTTTCCAACCAGTGAACCAATTTCTTTAAGCTTTATTGGATTCCACTTACCAAAGGACACACCCTCTTTGACAAACTTCAAAACTATTTTAAATTCTGTCACCGTAACTGTTTCTCCTTTGGCCTCGGAAACAGATGATTCTATTTGTTGCCTTGATTTTTTCCGTTTATGCTTAGCTTTTTGAGTATGTCATATTTCTTCATTTTCCATGCCATCAGCACCCTCTTCCATTTCCGCAAAATCACTACCTGACACATAATTTCCCTCCGACATCCTTCCAACCATTCACAGCCTGGTCGTGCCTTACCACCCTTGTCTCTCCGTTTCCTCAGTCCAGCAACAACCTCCTCAGCAAGTCAATGTTTTCTTTAGGCCTTCTAACGAGACATCATTTGATGCAGGTGTGCTAAACCAGGGAGAGAACCAGTGTTGTAGTACTCGAGAACGGTCTTGGTCTCGATACCGGTCTCGAGACCATTTATTGATGGTCTCGGTCTCGTCTCGGACTCGACCGCATTTAGTCTCAGTCTTGTCTCGGTCTCGGACGCTGAGGACTCGGCATTTTATTTCAAGACCAGTCGAGACCGCAACTGTTAAAATATCACTAAACATACAGCACACTATCTAGTTTATTTGTTAACATCTTTGTTTTCAGTGGATGTAAAATGCACCGATTAAAATCCAAGCAATAACGTGACTTGTGTTAAGGAAGAAATTTCTAAATAGTTAACTTTGGAAAAAAGTTTGGCTCTCTCTTCCTCTGGATCCCAGGTCCTCTCGGCGGGCCGCGTGTGGCCACAAGGAAAACAAACAATGCGTGTTGACGTCACAGAATTACAGAGTTTAATCCAATATAAGACAATGTATAAACTTACACCAGACACTGCAGAACAATGGAGACATATATTCATTTACCCTGACAGACTTGGAAAAGAAAGAAAGAAAGAAAGAAAAGCAAAGACGTGCAAAGACATCTTTGGAGAATTGCAAGAGCAAATCTGATTTGCTACTTCTGTGTAGAAAGTTTTATCTTCTTTTCTTTAATATATTCAAATAAGGCGTATCTTTGCTCATCCAACCAGGAGCTATCTCTGACCCTCTCTCAAGCCAGAAACCCCTGCTGTGTTTACGGCCTTTCACAGATGAGTGTGAAAAGCTACAACTTCTCCTGTATTGTTTTCCCACACAGACAAAAGGCAGTTCAAACGATCCTAGCAAACCATCTGCTGGAACTACAGGTAAATTAAAGGTCAAAAAGTCAGAATACATTACTAATTTCAAAACCACAATTAGGTCATTTGAATCAAGACATGTTAAGTTTTAAAACTAGCTTATTTTAAATTTATTTTCTCAACACTTGCCAAAAACGTGTTTCTGTTACTCCCCTCCCCACCTTTCACTCGCACACGGCGCTCTGAGACAGGGGCAGTGGTTTCCTCTCAGCGGCATAAGATGTTTAATCGTCAGTAATATAATAGCGCTGCATAAATCATAAGAAATCCGATGGCCACAGCTAACTCAACATCCAGGCAGTTTCACAGACGGTGGGGACGTCTTACTTTTTTCGTCACTTAGAAAAGTAGCTCAAAGAAAGGTAAGCTCCGTTGACGTGATGTTAGCAAAGCTAGCTGTACAGAGACACATAAGCATTGTGATGAAAAAAGTTGTCACTCACTGTCTGAGTTATTGTGCGGAGGTGTTGACTGACTTGTCGCATATATGGGACAACGCTGTGTCCAAAAGTCTGCAATATAGTAATGTGACATTCAGGAACAGTACGATTAATCTGCTTGTCTCTTTACTTATTAGATAGGACTAGAGTGTCACTGAGAGTTGTTCTATGGACTCTTTGCACCTCAGCTTCCACGTTTGGGGAAAAGCGGCTCGATTGTTTCCGATCTATTGAAAATGGCCTTTTACAATAGATGCTTTCAGGGCTTGGCCAAGGTTTGTACATCGATCCGAAGCCCCAACAAGTAAGCTGGAGAAAGGTTTTAAGATGTATGCCTCGTTATACATTTAGTGATACGAAGGTGAGTTTTACTTAAACTTTGTGGCTAACATTAACCTTAGCTTATGCTAGTAGGCAATATTCTTGGACATTGTTCTTGTAAAAATGTGCTATTTAAGTATCTAAACATTCTAACGGACAATGTTTTTACCTAATTTTCAAGTATACTGTGTGTTTATTGTCGTTAGTGTCAGACTAAAGGGGTTCGGTTACGGTTCGGGCTTTTTACTTCTGAAGCACTACGAAGCACAACAAGCCTCGTAGCTTAACAGTAGCGCAGCTCTGGTGTCAGAGATCTGGTTCAGCTGTTCAGGTTCAAAGTTGCTGCTTTTAGAAAAATATGCCCGTGTTGCTTCATGTCTCCGTGTTATTTCGTTTTATTACCTTTGCATGTTTCTTGTGAAGAGCTCAGGGCGGTGTTTACAGCAGTATGTAGAGGCGGATCAGTTGCTTGGCTGTCTGGCTCTGGTCTGCTCTCTCGTTCCCATATACTCGCTTTTTCAGGCTGAATACAGAAGTGATTCCATGGAAATAACTCAGGGAGGCTCCTTTATTTATCATCCGTATCCCTCGTATTTTTAGGCTGATCCGGACTGAAGTGAAGGCTGCAAACTTTGTGTTGTGCAGCGTTAGCTTTAACTGGTAGTGACAAATATTTACAAGCCACCATCTTCTTAATTCAGGATTGCTTGGAAATTAATGAAAACTTAAAAGCTCATTATATTAGGAAGACAATAACGTTCATAGTATTGCGTTTTTTGCATCTGAAATACGATTTAGTCTTTTCTACCAGTCATGGTAACTCAAAGCGGAAACAAGTGAGCCGCATTAGCTCCTGGAGATGTAACGTCAACGCCGTAGGTGCAAAGAGCCCATTAGATTACCATACGCTGTCAGAATAGCATACATGCAGTGAGTACCATGCCTGCGCATTAAGAAGTCTGACAGTCAGAGGAGTTGTCAGCTCACCATACACAACAAGTTATGATGAAAATAAGTCATTAAATTGTTTTCCATGATAACTATATAGATATACATGCATTGTTTTTTCAAATTGTATTTAAAGCAGGGTCTGGCTGCAGCTGGAGTCAGCTACAACACACGCCTGTGTAAAACTCATTAACCTACTTAACCGTTAAGTCAAGATGCCATACAACTGTTAATAAAGTGTATAATGATCTACGTCATGATTCTATGTTGCTAATTAAATAAAATTATATAGTAAAGACGTGTCTGACAGATATAGCAGTGGGTTTGTGCTAAGCGTATGACGATCTGACAGCATATGCTGACCTGACAGAACACTCTTTTTTGTTCTTGTAATCCCCTGCGTACACTGCAGCAGCTATCATTATTTTATTTAATTATGTACAATGATATTTTTTAATTAACAAATAAATAAAACAAGAACGAAAGAGCACACAGAGCATGCACATTGCTCTTTGAGATTGTTTTCGGTCAAAGTGGCAGCTGTAATGGTAGTCTGCCATGGTGTCAGACTATCTGGTTTCATGTAGTGGGAGAGAGGGTGAGAACAGTCACTGTGAGCGTCTTGTGATTGGTTACTTCTTGCTTGTTGCTCCTTGGTCAGTGTTCATAGTTGAGCGTTATTTACCGTCAGGGCATTGCCTCAATTACTATGTTTAATGGTGCAGACAGTGGTGGTTTCTGACGTGAGCAACATGGACAAACACCCAGGGCGTTATCTTTTTAAGGATGGCACGAGACCACCGCGGATTGTAGCACAGAGATGGAAGCAAAATTAATATTGATAAATTTTATTAAGTATTTAATATCTAGGTGTTTTTATGTGAATATGGATCTTTCAGATCAATTTGAGAAGTAATTTTGATCATATTTCACATTTTATAGTATCATGTAGCATGGGGCGCTGATCTTGGTCTTGACTCGGTCTCGACTTCCCTCGGTGTTGGTCTTGACTTGGTCTCGGACCCTAAAAGTCTTGGTCTTGTCTCGGTCTCGATACGCTCTGGTCTTGGTCTTGTCTTGGTCTCGGGTTAGGTGGTCTTGAACACAACACTGGAGAGAACTAAAACATGCAGGATGCCGGCCCTCAAGGACCAACATTGGACACCCCTGCAATAGATGAAAGTGAAAAATTGAAAATTGTAAAATATTCCATCTGTTTTAGAATAAATCATGCCTCATACCTTCTGATAAGGCTGGCCATGCAGGGGCGGATCTAGAAAAATATTTATGGGGTGGCAAAGGGGGGCAGGGATTTTTTCAGGGGTGGCAGTACACACACACAAAATATTGTTTTTAACTTGCATTGTTTCAAAATGAGTTTCATGTAGCACCGAGGCTTAAATACAATTTCTTAATGTAGTATAGTTAATTATTTTTACGTCTTTCATACTCCTGCTAATTGATATGTTACTGGACTGGACAGCGCCTATTGGTCGCTATGTGATTCATTGTGTCCAGAAAACCATTTTATCCCAATACAGGACAAGGAGAAATCTGTCACGAAAATATTAGTAGCGCCATCATTTGTTATTAGATATATCTATTAAATACAACTTAAAATAAAGATTAGAAAACTGATGTTTGATAAATTCTCCATGATACAAATCTATAAACAGTTTAGCTTTATTAACAGTTTAGTTAGTTCTGTCAAGATGCAAGAAGGGGCGAATTTCTATTTATATTGGTCAATCGTTTTATTTTAAATATGCTGTAGGAGCCGTAGTTTGACAACTGTTATAAATATCACCACGTTTTGCGAACAAAGGGGATTAGCTCAGTTTTTGTCGCTTGTTTTTAGGAATTGCAGCGGCTCCAGTGCGCCACAATAAAGGTACAATAAAGCTGATAAACAGGTGAAGAACCAAACTAGACAGAACCACTTCTGATTGTTTGCCAAGCCAAACATCCAATAAAAGTTCCACCAAGCCACTACTGAGGCACTGGGGTCAAGTTTCTCGACACAGGCAAAAGAAGGTTCAGTGTCCAACCTTATTGATTGTTCATGGTGATTTATTTTCCTCTTTCACCAAACAATTACAGAGATCAAACTTTTCTTTGTTCTCATGCTACCACTCTTGCTCTGGTAAAAACCATCGGCCCCAAACCCAAATGCCTGCTGGTCCTTCACCAGGCCCCTGCACTTATAGAAAGTGGACTGACCCACATTACTTCCTGTCTAAATTTAGAAAATAAATAAGAAAAGTAATAAAGCAAAAAATAAATGAAATCAACAATTATCAACCTACAAATAAACTCTGGAAAAAAAAAATAGAAATTTAAGAATAAAGTAACAAAATTCAAATGGATGAAGAAATAAAGAAAAAATACCTCCAACAACTTCTATTCCGCCTTTTCTCGCTCTGTATGTCAGCATTACGCACTACCCGTTGCCATGGCAACCGACAGACAACAGCTCAACGAGCAGATAGAGCAGAGATTACCGATCAGGGGAATCAACACCAAAAACCAAACATTTCCCACACAAAAAAGTAGCAAAAACACTAAAACAGAACATCCAGTCTGTTACATTATGTTGTCAGGCTTAATGTCTATATTGTGATTATTAATAAGTTTTCGTCTGAACACCGCGGTGGTTGATTAGCTGATTTAAACAGCTGCTCTACTGATGACTTGGTGGGCGGGTTGTCTTATTTTAGTGCTAACGGAACCAAAACACACCAAACTGCGCAGCACATGCTAAGGTTATCAAAGTCAGTAGCAGGCCAGCAACAGTTAGGCTAGCATAACTAACCCACTGCTCACTTGTTCAATGTTTTCTTTAAATTAAAACGTTTTCCTCACCTGTGAAATCTGAATCCCTTATTACCATTATCTATGGTTGACTTAACCGCTAAACATTGCGTCCGTTGTTCTGATTCTTTGCGTGATTGTAGTAGTTTCCTGACCACCCATATTTCTGACTCAATGGACAGCAATGGCAAATGTGTGACTTATGATAAATCACGTAATGTCCAGTCCAGTAATATATATATCCATCAATGCTGCTGATGTAACACTTACAATGTGATTACAGTGCTAGACTCAGAACAGGACCAGTGCTAGGTTTGGCTATGGGAGTAGGGAGAAGTGCAAGTGTATCAATGACCACAGACCAGAAAATATGTTTAAACTGCTGGCTTATTATTTTTGTAGAAAAAGAAAATAAACAACAATTATACAAACAGTTTACATACAATGACACAAATTCAATACAAAATAGTTTCCCTGTTTCTTTCCAAATGTTTTATTTTATATAATCCCTTTTTTTAAATTTAAACCTATCGTTAGGTATTAAAGGATACTATTTATTTAAATCTAGGTTATAGTTCTATTTAATACAGTTTGTTTTAATCTTTTAAATCTATTTTAGTTTAGTGTTCTTTTAAGAAGTTAAAGTTTTTTAATTTCCTGTTTTAACCATTTCTTATTTCTATTTTAAACCCAACAATTTCACATTCCACACACTGTAACAACAGTGTGTGGAATGAGAAATAATGCTGAACCACATTGAATGTGGTTCAAAGGAAAAAAACCAATAAAACACAACAGACACAATCCAGCAAAAGACCGAATAATTTGTGCTTCAAATCAATGTCTTTTCTCTCTGATGATCCTGAAGGTTAATCCCGTTTCTCTGAATCCACTGCTATTTCAGCAGGAAACATAGGCAGGTCATACCAGTTTGGATGATTTACAGTATCCAGCAGAGGGCGTAGCTCCTGCTAGACGGTTACAGGGCTCCTGGGTTACAGCTCGCCATCTTGTTTCTCACTAGTGGAATCCAACTCAGCAATCGACTCGGAATTTCAAACAGGTTTGGCATTTTGCCTAACTCAGCTGGTAAAATTTCTAATTAATGTTCAATAATCTTGTCAAATAAGCATATTAAATGATACCGCTGGCAGAAAAACCTGTATTTCTAAACAATGTTGTTGTTTTTTCCACTTATAAATTTACTTGGATTAAAGACTGGAATTTAATCTGATTTTCAGCATTATTTCTCAATCAACAATTTTAGCAGACAGGGAATACAAAAAAAGAGAAGTTTCAAAGTCTCAAATTGACCAATATGAGAGTGAAATTTTATTTCTCCTGCTTTTAGCCCCTTTTTTATTTTGAGTGTTGCATTGAGCTTAAATTGAATTCATAAAAACTCTGGGAAAAAGTTTATCTGAAAATGTAGCTTGAAAACATCCATAACAGGAAGTAACTTCATTAGAGCAGTTTTTGTGCACCGCCAATATAGGAGGACTAAAATTGGTAGAATGAACCTTTACTTTCAACGAGAAAAAGAAAAAAAAACATTTAGTGCTGCATTCATTAAAGAACCATAAATAAATAAGTTGTGGAAAAGAAAATACAGAGAAACCAGAACACCAGGTTTCAGTTTAAAATCTTTTATTGTCTTTTGAAGTCATTGCATTTGCCTACAGAAAGATTTGTACAGTTTAAAGAGTACCAGTCTTGAAGACAAACAAGTCTGTGGGAAGCTGTACACGAGCGAGAAAGAAGGAAATGTTGCATCTGAGTTCAAACAGACCAACAGGAGGACAAGCAGAGAGGAACAGCTTCTGCATCATGGCTGGCACAACACAGCCAGCAGGCCTTTGCAGGCTGGAACAACAGCTCTCCCTCTGCATTCAATTGCACTTTGGTGTAGAGTAGCTTCATGTGACTGCTTCACCCATTACCATTCATCAGTTTTTCAAGCTAATGAGTAGGTGTTATTATTACTATTGTGTTATTAGTCTTCAATCTTGCTGATGATAACCCACATTTGAACAGTGTTGCCTTAGAATCAAAGCAGAAAGATAAGAGTTGAAAGTGAATCTGAAAATGTTGCTCCTGACCGCTGGTAAAAACAGAACACCAACAGTGATGTGAAAAAGCATCAATGTTCAGGACATCAGAATAATTTTCTATATCAGACAATCTGAGTAAATTGTTAAAGCAGCTTCAAATGAGGAACAGCTTGTGCCACCTTTGGTAGCAACACACTCGTTTTCATTCAGACACATTAGAGGGTTTTCCAGCATGAACAGATTGTTAAGCACAACCAGAGTCAGGTCCTTACTTTGACTGGGCCTTATTTTATTTTAGCTATTCAGAAGAGGACTTGATGATGTGCTTTGGATCACTGTCCAGCTGCATAACTTAAGAATGTCTGTTTCACTACAGAACACAATTCATAGTTCAGTCAGATTATAGTAAGTGAATCCCAAGGTCAGGTGCATCTTTATTAGAACTTTAACGAGTTAAAAATATTAACTAAATTAATAAAAATAATTTTTAAATGCAAAAGTCCCAATCTGGAACTTTTTTATTCATGTTTTCAGTACACTTGGAAATTTGACGCTCAAGCAGTATCTGCTAACAAACTGATGGCCGACACACCAGCAGGAGGACAACAACTGAGGTTCAATTTTGCTTCAAAAATGATATGATGGAGTTATGAAAAAGACTATTGTTGTTTTCAAGTTGTGCTAAAAGGAGTTAGCCCATCAATGAAGCTATTCAAGCCTAAAGTGTGCTGCTGCTAAACATGTAGCATTAGCACAAATGTCCCAAATGCTCATGACGGTGTACATACACAGTCACATTTTTAACTTCCAGAGGGACTGAGAAACTGAACGGCTAGAATAACACTTTACTCCACTATGATGGTTGAAGAACAGATTAAAACAATAAATATCTTTGTTGTTGATGTTATGTCTATTCTTGAATGATTTAGCAGCAAAGGTGTTTTTGAATTGAAAATATTATTTTGTTGATGCATAGTTTTCGAAAAAATGCAATTAATTAATTATAGACACAGCAATTAATCAAGTCTCCACTAGTCCTTATGTTTTTTGGGGTTAGCACGGATTTTTACCTGTATCTTTATCTCTTATATCTCTGTGGAACACTTTAACTAAGCCAAGTGAGGCCTGAAGTTTTGTAGATGCTGTTCTTTAGATCATGTGTGCTGTTTAAAATCTATTTATTTAGTTTATGTTATGAGACAGATTTTATGCATGATTCTTGATTCTACAGGTCTGACAGCACTGAGGGTGTGGCTATTAAAATCCACTCACCAGTCCAAATAATGCTTTCTAATCACTATGAATTTGTGATTTAGTTTTTTACACACGAGCCCAATTTGCTTCGGATCATTTTTTTTTCTTGACATAAATGAAATGATTTGAAGCATTCTTTTTTGTATTTACTCAGATTATCTTTGATATTTAATCTGTGAAAAAACAAGATCAGGAGAACTGTAAGAGGGCCCACACTGTTTCAGAGCACTGTCCATCAAATTTCCTGTCCTAAAAAGTAAAAAGACTGGCAAAAGACAGAAAAACAGGAAATGAAAGTGCAGTTGTCATATTTTTACACACAAAGTGACATTATATGGCTAAATTTTGGTCTTACGGAGTGAGCTATGGAACCAAAAGATAAACTAATTCAGGTTTTCATCTGAAGATCCTTTGCTGTATAGTGCAAACATAAATAGATCCTGAATTTCGATTATTGTATTGGATTTGTACTCAAGTATGTTCGCCAAGTGGCGCCTTTTATTGTTCACAACATTTCTGTACAAGCTCCTGAAATTTCATGTAGTGACCTTTATCAAAAATTCACAAGGCAGAGTCACAGTGAAGTCTACCTGATCGTGAACAACAGAAATAGCAAGAGATTCAACAGGGTCTCAAGTTCAGTTCAAGCACATAAAGGTTCAGTGTGAGTCAAAGTAGTCAGCAGGTGGAGTGAATGGACTCATGAAGAGCAGAGGAGAACAGACAGCTGAGTTATTATTCTGAAAACAGAGGGTTCACAAAGTTAAAGGAAAAAGAGAAAAGGCAGTCATAACATCTTCAAGTTTACAATGAAAAAGGAAATAAAAGTAATATATAACAATCTATCACAGCCACATGGAGGGACAGACAGATCAATTCTCAAGCTCACCTTTACTATTTGGTTAATTACATCTTGTAAACATTTGTATTTGTTTTTTCTGTATAGAGGAAAAAATATCAAGCTAGCTTATTATTTTCTTTATAGGCTCTGTAAGTTTACCGTTAACAGATAATATAAAAAAGCAACACATGGATAGACAAATATATCAGCTTTTTTTCTTTTTTAAAAAGTCAACTAATAAGAGCAAAAATATACTCAAGCACCGTGAAAGATCTCTCTCTAACGCCATCGTCGCTTCCTGCTGAGTTCACCCTACACTACACTGTAAAAAAAGTCTTGAATTCATGGTAAAACACCAGCAGCTGTGGTTGCCAGAATTTTACTGTATAAATACAGTAAAATTTACAGTAATTTACTATAAATTAGAGACTTTTTTTTACAATGCACAGCCTGCAGCAATTACAAACATTTGCAGAGGTGAGATGCAGCATGGCGCCACTCAAAAATTGACTCTCTCTACTCACAAGAAACTGAATCGTTTAAGCACAGTAGATCCTTGCAAAAAGAAATGAAAACGACAAACACTTTTCTGATATTTAAGAAATGAAAACCAGCCGGGACTGTGCCAAACACACAGGCCTGTTCAGGAAGCATTACTAAGTAAGCATGAGCTCACTTCATCCCCAGAATGCACCTGGGCACCTCAATGATCCCTACATGAGATCCGGCCACCATGCTGGTTGGTGTTGCAGTGGATGGGTAGAACTACCAAGGCTGAATCCTTCAGTCCTTTCCTGACCTTGGGTCTCCTCACGACACTCCTTACTGATTTATAGACGTTTCAATTTAGTTTGAATCAAAATAAAAAGATAGCAAAGATTAATCATTTTTCTTTGTTTTAAAATATTAAATAATCAAAACAACCATCAGAATGTGGAGTTTGATGCACAGCAATGTTCATCCATCCATTTTCTTTACACCCTTGTCCCAAGTGGGGTTGGGACAAGGGTGTGGGACAAGTGAGGGGTGCTGGTGCCTATCTCCAGCGAACGTTCCGGGTGAGAGGCGGGGTACACCCTGGACAGGTCGCCAGTCTGTCACAGGCACAGCAACATATTTAGTTTTAAACAGTTTCAATTGCTCTTTAAAAGTAAACATTTATTCTGGTGTATTATCTCAGTGGGAAATAAATGCATCAAGTGACTAATTAAAAACTAGTCAGCAATTTTAAAACAACAATATGCCATATAGTAGAAATTTTTCTAAGTGTTATGGCATAACAATTAAGTCAGGGGTGCACCAATTTCCTTCATTCTGTGAGATCTACAATATGAAGCCAATCTTATCCACTGGTCTTAACTACCTCCACAAAAGTTTTAAAATCAGCTACTGCCTCCTTTTGCTCTGCAGAGAACTGACTGACAGCGCCCCCACCAGGTCACATCTGCACAGCGCTGTCAACAAGTTACCCTACTGTTGCCAACTTAGCAACAATGTCACTATATTTTGTGACTTTTCAGACAAAAATAAGAAATCGGTATTGGAATCAGCTGGTTTAGCTGTTTAACCCTTTCATGCATAGTGGTCACTAGTGGAAAGCTATCTAAAAGCCATTTTCTTGGGCTTGTGGATTTTTATGTTATAAATGCACACAGATTGGAGAAGTGGACACTAATGCATCATAAAATACACTATCAACTACTGGCCATAAGCTGCAAATGCAAGAAATTATTTTTGTCTATTTATTATGCCTTAAGAAAAAAAAATTGGAAAAAAAATCCTGACACAAAGGATTATAAGTCTTGCACGAAAGGGTTAAAGATCAGTGTTCGACCACAAAACTGCAGCTGGGGCATCCTCAGCTTAAATACATTAAAGCTGGTTTATTTTTTCGTTAGGGTTCATTTGTTACAATAATTCTTATTTTCTAAAAACCCAAAACAGTAGTATAAGCTAAAGTGTTTGAATAATTCCAAACTGTTTACACACACTAATGTGCATATATATAGCCATGTCTGTTAACATAATCAGTGAGACTGATGGGTCATTTCCCATAGGGATACTCCAATCTGACCTGGGGGCCAACAGGAATAAGGTTTGGGGTTTCTGCAGCCTTAAAGATGTTCTAAACATTGGCTCACACCAGGGTGTGTTTCTGATTTGTTTAAAGAACACACACCAAAGAAGAATGAAGTCCTTTAAAACAGGAGGATTTCTAAGTGATTAACTGTAGCCTCTTTACTAAATCTTGTTCTTGAAATTCTACAAGAAAACAAATACTTTTCATAGCTTTTATACTTGATAAGATATGCTTTGAATGTAAAGGTGAGAAAATGAGCAGTCAATTGTCTTGAAAGAAAATATTTGGCAGAAAGACTAAAAAATATCTCTAGTTTCTGCCCATTTCACCCCGTTTGCTGCAAGAGTTGCTCCAACTAGCTAACACTGTTAATAGAGCGTTCTGTATAACAGCTGAAAGTCTGCAAAATGATGTAAAAATATTTAACTTAACGAGAGGCGCATGAAGCTTTCAGGAATATATTTCATATTTGATTGTACAAAAAGCTGTGTGTGTTACTGGGCTTATGACATTTTTAACCATTTTGAATGTGCTAATAAATAACTCTATTGGTATGTGTGTTTCCTAAATTACATCCAAATCAGGGTTATTTTTGTTTTTTTGTAACTTGGTGCTTAGCACTGCAAGTGTTTTCCCAGGGCAAAACAGAATCTGAACTAAATTCTAACAATGAGAAGAAAATACAATAAAACTGATGTAAATGACATGAGAAAAGTGCAACTATCTGTAGGAAATATGCTTCTACCATTTGGATAAACTAGTCTATAAGGAAATGTAGCTGGGTGAACAGGAACTGCAGAAATGAGCCAGCAGTTCTCCTTTCCGTTTGTTTGAAAACTAAAACAGCTTTGATACAACTCACCTGGTAGAAATGAGGAAAAATAATGCAATCGGCCAAAAGCAAAAGATTTACAATACAGCTACTGACTGCAGAACAGTAAAAAGCACATACTGTACACTGTATGCTCCAATATAAAAAAGAGAAATGTCTGTTACTTGAAATATATTGCATACAACATTGTGAAGTAAAACACGTTACTGATAAAGCCTATCTGCTGTGTGTTAGTTTCAGAGAGCTGGACTGTGTGAAGCAGAAGTAAACTTGCAGTCACAAAGTGTTGGTCCATCAAACTAAATTAAGTAAATGTTCTGCTCACAAAGCTTATAAAATAATAGCTTTGTGAGCTTTTATTTTATAAATAAAAGGTTCTATTCATGGGGGTTCTATTCATGCGTAAAGAACTTATGAGCATTCAGTAAGTTACCTGTAATACCTTCAGTAGACAACAGTAATCACCATCCTAGTAAAGAGAATGTGGCACACAGGTCATTTTGATGAAATAGTCGATGTAAATTAATACTGTTTTGTGTTTTTTTATGTGTGTGTTATTTACTAGTTCTGTTGCAGTTTGACGAGGTTGCCGAGGGGACAGTATCACTCCGCTGTTGCTAGGAGACGGGTGTGGAACGGATGTCTCTTTTTTTCTAATGGCTGTGTAGCAACACCGCTAAGTGAGTTACTTTGTAACAATTATTAAATTAAAATGTTATGGACTTAATAAAACATTTTGCTTGATTGTTTATCACCGTTACATTTTTGACGAGCCAGAGCCTGGGGGAGTTTCAAGTAAAAGTAACTAATCCAAACGAGATGAATCGAAGACTGAAAAGAAGCTACAGATGAAGCAGCTTCAAGACGAAGTGAGCAGACCGCTGCTGATGTTAGAGAAGTCAGAGCTGATTTTAGTTTGTAAACATTTCAAGAGTGATGAACCTTCAGGGGGGTTTACTGGCCAAACTCGGCGTTCCCTAATCAGACTAGCAGAGAGAACGCTGGGCGACATCAAAAATGAGGAAGAACCTGAATCATTTAAACAGTTTCTCCAGAATTTACTCACCGTTGTGGAATCTTGGACTTTGGAGAATGCCGGAACACCAGAACAGACACAAGCTGACAACGGTGAATTAAACTTACTAAAAGTCAAGTACAAAGAATTGCGGGAGGAACATAACAAAGCCCGACAGTGTATAGAGGAGGAAATTGGGGTTTTAGAGGAGAAACTGAGTATGACGGTGCATATGGAGGAGACTGAATCACACTGTGCTCCATCACCTCAAATACCAGAAGTGATTCTCAGGCGGGAGTTTCAGATTTGTGGGCAGATTGGAGAAGCTGGTCAGGGGGATAAATTGTCCTATACGAGCCTGATCAACCTAAATGAATCTGGGCAGAGGAAAGGATATTCAAAGACTGAGATCCTGGAAGCAGTCAGGTGGAGCCCAGGGCTCCACCTGAGAGAGATGCTGGAAATCAAAAGAGGACTGACACTGTCCACTCTGAAAATTATTCTAAGAAGTCACTTCAAAGTTGATTCTTCCTCTGACCTCCTTCATCAGCTGATGAACATTTCACAAGATCCAAAAGAACGTCCTATTTAGAGCTATAGAACTGAAGGAAAAAATGCTCTGGAAATCAAAAGAAGAGGATGAAAGCAAACAATTCAGCCCAGAACTGATACAAAGGAAATTTCTGCGTTCCATAGACACAGGACTGCTAAGCGATGCAGTAAAATTCCAACTAAAACCTTACCTGAGTAATCCTACAGTATCAGATGAGGTCCTAATTGAGCGGGTGAGTGAAGCTGCAAACTTGGAGCAAGAAAGACAGAAAAAGCTGAGGAAAGGTGCAGTGAGTAGGTTCCAAAAAATAAATGAACTGAGAGCTTACATGCTTACATGAGTTTCAACCTCCTTCCATGGAAGAAGCTGCAACCAGAGGTGAGGTAGGGGACACAGTAATAACCAAAGATGTAATGAGAGGGGCCAAGAAAAATCGTAACAGAACAGGAAGCAGTTACAACTAAACTCATTGAAGGACTGAAGGCTGAAATGCTAGAACTAAAGAAACTGGTGCTGGAAACAATGGAGGTTACTAAGAAACATCAGACAGAAAGAGCCACCACACGCAGCTACAGCAGACCAAGAGGTTGCCCAGCCTGTCAAGAAGCACAGTCAGGGGAGATGTACACACACTGTTATAAGTGTGGTCAAGGAGGACACCTCGCCAGAGGCTGCCGTCAGAACAGGGGACAGCAGGGAAACTGGAAAGGGCTGCTGGGCTCGGACCCCCAGCATCCCCACACAAAACACTCAGTCCCACCACAAACAAACCAGGCTCCTATACAGAACTTTCATCTACCCCAACAGCTCACTACATGAATCCACGGAGCAGAGAAAAACTTCTGAACCTCATAGGTAAGAGATGCATTGTTCATTATCGGCTGGATGCCACTCCAGTAGAAGCATTATGGTGCTGAGGCATGTCTCATTAATGAAGAATGGAGACAATTACACTTACCACACCAGTGAGATAGACCTCTGAATGAACTACTGGAGGTGGATACACTTATTGGGCTTGCAGCAAATCAGACACAAATTCCTTTTCTAGGTTGGGTGGAAGTGGAATTTAGACTGGGTACAGACTCACTCTCAGCAGAACCCCTGCTGGTACCAGTACTTGTGTCAAGTGACTCCAGTGTGGCACAATAGCCAATAATTGGCTACAATGTTATGGAGGAAGTGCTAGGACACAACACACTTCAACACAGAAAACCTGAAGTCATCCAAAATGTGTGTGGAGCCTTTGCTGTAATGTCCAAACTGCAGAGACAATGGTCAAACTCATTCAGACATCAGATAGGCAGTTGATGTGGGTCTTGTGCACACAGGGAGAAGTCAAATCAAGTCAGCAGCTGAGCAAATCACCATCATCCATGTTAAAGTTAATATTGGAGCTCAGTTCAGAGGGGAGGACCTTCTTTTTGTTCCCTTGGAGGAATCAGTGCTGCCAGAGGGTGTCAGTGTTGAAGAGGGTCTCATGACTGTTCCTACAGAAAGGTCAGGATTTGTATCAGTCCCAATTTCCAACACCAATAAGTATAGTGTTACTCTGCATCAGTGTGCAGTCCTGGGGCATCAAGAAGCAGTAAAGACAGCTTATACTGTAAATGCACAGCAGTTGAACATCACTGATGGTGAACAACAAAAAGATGACACTTCAACACAGAACAAAGCCAGCTTGCAACACAGTCTCTGATTAACAACAGCAAAGCAGAAAAACAGAAGCCAACACAGTGGGATCCTCAGTTGACCTCAGCCACTTAACGGAAAGCCAGACAGACTGTGAGACAGATACTGAGAGAAGAGTGTCATGCATTAGCTTATGATGAAGATGACAGGTTTAATTCCCTCCCTGAAACTTCACATCACTCTGCATGACACCACTCCAGTGAAGAAAACATATATGTCAGTTCCCAAGCCATTACATCAGGAAGTTAAAGAATACCTTCAAGATCTACTGAATAGAGGCTGGATAACTCAGTCACGCTCTCCATATGCGTCACCAGTGGTGTGTGTGAGAAAGAAAGATGGGGCTCTGAGGTTGTGCTGTGACTACAGGGAATTAAATCTGTCCCTGACCGCCACCCCATTCCCCGGATTCAAGACATGCTTGATTCTCTCACTGGCAGCTCCTGGTTCTCTGTATTGGATCAGGGGAAGGCGTACCATCAAGGGTTTCTGGATGAGAAAAGTCAGCCCTTAACTGCTTTCATAACACCATGGGGTCTGTACCAGGTTTGAGTGCTGCCCCAGCAGAGTTCCAAAGAAGCATGGAGGAATGTCTGGTTGGCTTAAGGGATGTGATACCCTATCTGGATGATAATTTAGTTCACAGCCCAAGTTTTGAGGCTCATCTCAACCACATGAGAATTGTGTTGCAACGATACCAGAAGCATGGCGTAAAGTTAAGCCCAAAGAAGTGTGTGGTGTTCAAAAGAAAAGTGAGATTTCTGGGGCGTCTTGTCTCTGGTGAGGGCTATATGATTGATCCAGCAGAAGTGGCACCAGTTCAAGCTTTGAAGGAGAGAACCCCCACAACTGTAGGAGATCTGAGAAAAATGCTGGGATTTATCTCCTATTATCGAACATACATACCAAACTTCTCCAGAATAGAAGTTGACCAGAAGCTGGTGGACTGACCAGCTTCTGGTCAGTCCACCTGAAAATCAACCTGAAAATCCACCATCAGGAAAGCATAAGGCCTGGTGGAACATCAGCACTGCAAGAAATAAATGTAACCTCCCATCAAACACTCCCATTCACTGGACACAGAACCATCAAGAGACATTAAACACATTTATTGACAAACTCACTGAGCCTCCCATCCTCGGGTATCCAGATCTCACCCAGCCATTTATTCTGCATGTTGATGCTTCAAAGGAAGGGTTAGGAGCAGTTCTATATCAGAGACAGAATAACAAAATGGTTGTCATCGGGTATGGATCTACAACACTGAACCCACCTTAGAAAAATGATCACATGCATTCAAGAAAATTGGAATATGACTTATTACAGCAATGTACAGAGGAGGTGACTCAGGATGTGATTAGTGCGTTGATTCATGGAGTGACTGTGCTTCGAGATGCCCCATCTGTCTGGATAACCACAGCTCACATCTAAACAATGGACTTGGTAAGTCAAGGACCAGAAAAGATTTGTGACCCATTATTGAACTGGGAGCCACCAGCAGAGTAAGTGAACTGACAACATCTAAAATTTCTTACATTTTGGTTTCTGCATTTACTCCACTGCTGGGAATGTAAACCATTGGACCACGAGGCAACTGTGTGTGGATTGTATGAATCCACATTCTGTGTGTGGATTCATGCAATCCACACACAGAATGGATTGTATGAAATGAATTTCATCTGTGCTTTTTCTTTGAAAGTGGTGCTACTTCTTTTGTTTGAAGGCAATGTTCCAGCTTCGTTAGTTACCTTATGTATGTGCCAGCAAAGGCAGCCTTGGGAGATGTCAATTGTGAGAGTTCAAAGGAGTTCTTAAGTCATGGTGATGTCTAAGTAGAGAAGCATGGAACAATCAGCTGGTGACCAGAACAGAGAGTGCACCATATCACTAACAGACTTCACTGACAACACTCTTCAGAGTGAAAGTTGTTGCTGGAGGACGAAGACCTAGTAAGCATGGCTGCATGATATTAGGAAAACATGCCACATGCAATAATATTGGTGAACATTTCAATAAATTAATGTGTTATTGTCTTTCTGCATATTTTCAAAGGACTTTGAAGATGAAATGATTTGTGGAAATATATGTTTTATTTATATATATATATATATATATATATATATATATATATATATATATATATATATATATATATATATATATATATATATATATATATATATATATATATATATTCTGAATATGTGAGAAAAACAAACTAAGCTTATTTTTTAGTTGGATTTTGCTCATACTGAAGGATGACATCATGTATTTCTATATGTCACAAACGCAAACCTGATTATTGGTAATCCTGATTTTATTTAAAAATGAACATTTTATTGTGAAGACAGTCAAACTGTCAGTTCATCCAAGTAGTAGAGCTATATGTAGTTCATTTATAGTGAATCAAGAGACATGAGAAGTAGCATTAATTGGCTATATTGGCTGTCAGAGCTTAACAAAATAAAAAATCTCTATATACATATTTATTTACTGAGGTCAAGTAGTATAGCTTTCTAATAACTTTGAAAAGGAGAGGTTCATATTTTAAGAAATAAAATTTGAATCAGCATTATTGGACTAAGAAAAATGAAGAAGACTCCAAAGAATTTTCAGCCAAACAAGAACAAGTCAAGAAACGTCTTTTTAAATCATTCAAAATTTTTTGACATTTCTCTTTGTGGGTATTGGATAGTTAAGTTAATTGTTGATAGAAAGATAAAATTTAAAGAAATGCATGGAAGGCAGTTTATTCTCACCAATGCTGAGCTTATAAGATATATATTTGACAGATAGAACCATTTTTATTTATTCTCCAAACTGGGATGTTGCTGCTGCTCGTCTACGTCAGGTCAGTCCTTTGCTGTCACATGTACTTCACACAACCCACTTCAAGATATCCAAGAAAAAAAAAAGAATATTGCTGGAACTTGGGAAGCTAGCAAAGAACTGCACCAGGCTAAAAATGGATACTGTTCACATTTCTAACACATCTGCATTTCATTCCAGATATACCAGATAGTTATAGAAAAAACCCAAAGCTTTAGTACACAACGACAGAGGACCAAGCTACTCTATAGCTGCAACTGAACAAAGAAGGATGGTAACAACCTCAGATGTTACAGCAAAGCCGGTCATTCTGTTCACTACACATACACACACACATACACACAACAACAACAACTAGGCTCATTTGCCAGATATTCCTTAACCTTAGATATGGCAAATGTGTGGCACGACAACATGGTGGTGATGGCACCATCTAATGGTGACAACAAGGAGAACACAAACTCCTCAGGATGACGGAAGGCACTTGTAGTCACCTCCCTCAGCGCTGTAGACCTCTAACCAGAAGCTCGGCTGCCGCCTCTGCTTACATTCCTGGGATCTACGCCGTACCAACAACTGTGCAAATGACTCTATAGTACAATGGATCCATCTTAATCTGAGCTTCCCAGGGTCAATTCAGCTCAGTAAGCGGCGACACTCAAAGAGTTCAAAGCAAAGGTCTTCACAAACAACTTCTGATGCCACCTCTTCATCTGCTGTTAGGAGCAGAAAACTGGTGAAGATCAAATTTTGGAAACATTTTTAACCCCGACAAAAACACATGAAGCAAAGAGTATTCAACACTCGATCATAAATGACTGGTCTGCTCCAAGCAGCCTTGTAACTTGTCTCTCTGCAGTGCCTCCACTGACCACAAAAGGAACCGCATATCTCTGTATCTGTACAACTGTAATTTAAAAACGATGGAGGTGACAACAATTAGTCCCTCGAGCCAAACGCACATAGAAACAGTAAGAGGAGATCGATGCCACAGTACAGAACAGTAGACATGGACTGATCTGGAGACGGTTCCTCAATCTAAAATTTAGTGTGCTTGGAGTACCACACACCATGACCTAATCACTACATGCCAACAGATTTTCAACCATTTGTCCAATTAAAAAAAAAGAAACAAAAACAAATGAAGACCTCCATACACGCCATAGCGGGTAATCTCTTAGCTGAATGGCAAAAGGACGTGTTCTTTTATTCCTGTTGTGCTACACGAGAACACCTCCTGACATTTGACAGATCATCCAAATCCTCAAACAGAACCTAAGAAAACAACAAATATTCTGAAAACATAAAGGAAACTAGGGAACTCTATAAAGTCACATACATCTAAAGCATGTGCGTCTAAAATATACTGTACACAACATATATTACTGCCTTCTTTTCTCTCTTTTTTGTACATTAATGTTCTCCAGGTCTCTGAGTCAAGCATCAGATGAAATGAACAGTCAAGTGCAACAGAGATGTACCATCATAAACTCTGCATCAAAGAAACAAATTAAAACATTTATCTGAGAGGGGATCACACCACTGGGAGTCTATTCTAACTTTACAGGAAACTAATTCAGTACCGATGGTAGAAGAATCACAGAGGTCGATACTCAACAAGCGCTGGTACCGCAGTGAATCTACACGCAAAAGTAGCGCACTAACAGTGCAGAATGTCAATAGCTACGGGTGCTACAGTATTAGAGAAGGAAAAACAGGAAGAGGCGTCTGACGCAGCACACCTGAATCATAGAACTGTGTTTGTAAATGTACCTCACAATCTAGCGTACTGTGATTCAAAATATATATTCTGTCATTGACAAAATAGCAAATATGTACCTTGCATTTGCTCCTATTCATCGTTTAATGTTTTTTTCCTCATTAGTTCAAAAAGAGACCTAATGAGAGACACACAGCAAAGCACATGGATATAAATGAGTCTATAAAAAATATCTGCCTGTATATCTTTTAAAGCTGTGGCCACATTGATATTATTCCCAGTCCTCTCCTTTCAACCCTTAAAATGTAAAATGACAGAAGCTTGTGGTCATTAAGAACTATTCCTGTGTGCTTCTGGAGGGTAAAACCCTTAAAATCCCACAGCCCAGCCACGACCTGCTGGATCCTCTCAGGTGGCTTCAGCTGGGAAGTGAGCAGCCATTCCTTATGGAGTTAAAACGCATACTTTTGTCAGTGTTTCCAGAAAGTCTGGAGTTTACACATAGGACATTTGTTTAGACGCAGATACTTTGTGCTCAAGACAAAAAGAAAAAAGAAAAAAAAAGAAAAAGTTTTAAATATTTCCAATAGTTTCACAACATGCTCTTTCCATCTCTTGTGCAACCTTAAAAAGACTTGTTTGTGCTTATTTTGTTCTCCTTTAACACATGTTGTCTCTAATATCTCTGTGTCCAGTCTACCTTCCTGTGGATGTTTGAGGCCTTTTGTAGATTTTACCCAGTAGAGCTGTGACTGGCTAATGTAGAGGCTCACTTTTACCCTCTCACCCAGTAGCTCTGTGTCAGTAGTGATGTGCTTTTTGGGAGGAGTGTTTTTTAATGGACTGGGTTCTGTTAGGGAACTATAGATGTATCAAGTTCCAGACGAAAACACACTTCTTTTTCTGAAACAGTTGACACTGTCCAGGGCTCCAGAGGCTCGGTGCCCCACTGCTGGTAAATCTATAGATCATCTGGGCTGCTGGTTCTACTTCAGGTTCTGGGAGCGGGCCAAGACTGGATAAGCTAGATTTACATTCAGATGGTCGTTGTGTTGGGCCAAGGAGACGTTTTTGTAGTGGAGTACCAGCTCTTGGAGAGACGAGTACAGATTGTAGGGCTCAGCAAATCCATAACCTGTGCATGTCTTGCAGATGACACAGTGCTTTGTGTCGCCATCAACACTGAAAGGAAGAGCAGAGTTATTACCAGGCTAGAGTAACTGTGCAGTACAGGAGCACTAAACTCAAGCAGTGTCTAGGTTCCCAGTATAAAAGATTCATAAAAGATTTTTGTGCCTGATAAGTATTTCAAGGGACAGCATTCTGTGTTTTTCAAGCACATAGTAGCATTTTATAGCATAATCAACTATGAGGGAGTCATGGGGGAGGGCTGCTCTGTGAGGCAGAAGCTTGGAAACCGCATCTTACAGGAGGAGCTGAATCTTGAAGGCGGGGCTAGGTCCACCCAAGTTCATTTTGTCATTATTTTTTTTGTACTTTAATGTGATAGTACACTGGATCTCAGTGTCAGATCAAGGATGTGAAATCCATTCTTATTTAGAAGAACACAAACTTACACAACAGAACACGCATAAGAGCCCTTCTGTGATTGGCTTTCCCTGATGAGAAAGGTTCCATCACATTTGTCTCTCAACATTTCCTCCGCCTGGGAGCGCTTGATGTCACCTACATACCAGGTACAATCGTTATGGTGAGGTGAGCTGTCATCTTCCTCCAGAGAATAGGAGCTGAACAAAAAAGTCAAGCGTTAGTGTTGAAGTGCCGCTCCTAATGGCTGGTTTCACTAAGCATCCAGGTCTGAGCTGGAACACTTACTCATCAGCATCAATCTTTATGCCCAGCCATTCATTGATCTTCTTCTGCCTTGTTCCCTTCTGTGTCAACCATCTGAAAAACAGAAACCCCACCAAAGGCTGCTGAGCATGTCTGCAGTATGTGTGTCTCCTGCATGCCCTCATTGGCCAGAAGAGAGCTGGCGCTTACATTAAGTACTGGTCCCTGATCTTGCGAAGCTGCATGAGATCTGGCTTGAGGCTGTTCATCTTCTTGTCAATCTCTCTGTTGTCAGACACCTGCTCCTTCAGGTCTTGCTCCAGTTTTCGCTTGCTGTCGTGGATTTCCTTCACGCGGGACTTCAAACGCTCAGAGTTGCTCTGAATCCTGATTTGAAAGAATATCACAATTGTTGCCTAAAACCACAAGCTGGATGAGGATGAATAAGAATGCAAGTCTGAACATACTTTTGAATTTCCTTCTCATTGCCCTCTCTTTGGAATCGTTCCAAAGACTCTCGGCTGTATTTCTCCTGGGTCTCAAACTGTTCTTCAAAGATCTTGATGGTTTCATTGAAGGCTTCAATGGCTGTTCGCTTCATCTGCAGCTCCTGCAGGAAGTATTAAACCAGGATTGCAAAAAGCTACAACTTCAGAATAATTGAAATTTTCCACCACACAATGATTTCAAATCTTCAGCTGAAATGCCAGGGAAAGTTCTGGAGTCACTGCAGTTTCTCTGGCTGTTAGAAGGAAGTTCTCCTTCTAACAGCCAGTTAGAAGTCCTCATCCATCCTTTAATTCTACACATATACAGCACAAAAGTGTACTATCATTCAAAGATGAGGAGAAAATGATGGTGTTTTGCTGTTGCCTAGCATAAATGTCAGTACAATTATAAATCTTCAAATGAAACCAGCCTCTCAGGTGACTGACAGAAAACTGCTATGATGTGTGTTGCTATAGTAACCGGATTGTAGCGCATACGTAATCAAATAAACTAAATAAATCTGTGCTGTTCTGTTTGAATGACTGGACAGAAAATAATTGCTAGTGGTTACTCTAAATGGAGTTCTCATAAAGGTTACACTGGTTTGACAGGATAATATAGTTAATGAGAAAGACGTAAAAGTTGAAACAATTAGCAAAATTATGATTGTAAATTAACTGGTAGTCGACAGTTTTGGGTTGTTTTGCATGGAGAAAACTGAAAAACTATAAAAGCACAAATGCAACAGGTGGACAGCTGTGTATTAGTGTTATCAGGTGATATCAGTCACCTGATAACACTGTTTCACACAAGGAGTATGCTAAAGTGTTCTGTCAGTCAACTCTTCAATTTTATCTGCTTTATTTAGTGCTTCCGGTTACCATTAAGCAACAGATTCTTTAGGCTTCATATTATTAGCCATTTCTTTACTCTAAATCAGTGGTCCCCAAACTTTTTCCTGTGAGGGCCACATAACTTTTCCCTTCTCTGGTGGGGGCCCGGAGATTGTTGATGGGGCGGAGTGGGGGTGCGTTTCTCGATTTATTTTTACCCAGAAAGCACAGGGGCAAAACCCATGAGTGAAACGGTAACTGGGACTGACTAGTATATATTCCATTGAGGGAATGTAATTTTAACATATTAATTTATCATATGTTAACATAAAGGGTCGTTTTGAAGTATAAGTTGCTACTTGCAGGCATTGCTTTGAATGTGGCGTTCATAACAGACACGTGTTCATCTGCTCTACCGCTAGCAAACAACCATACTGATTAAATAACATAAAAGTCGAGCAGTTCCCTAAAAGTCCAACAGATGGCAGCAATGCGCCCCACAGTCTACAGGACACACTTCCTGCTAAAGAGCCCCCTGGTGGTTGAAGAAAAATCCACATATAAACCCTGAAAATACAATAAATGAAAAAAAATCTGAATGCTCTCTGGTATTGTTCAGGGGGCCGGACCAAATGTGGAGACGGGCCGGATCTGGCCCGCGGGCCGTAGTTTGGGGACCCCTGCTCTAAATTCACTAATACACTGTAGTAAATAAGGAAAATCTTTTTTTTCTTTTTTTGGAGTGAATCTAGAGAATTTTACAACTTGTTGGTCAGAATTTATATAAGTTGTACACAATAATATATTTACAACTGGAAGTAAGAGCAAAACACAAAATGAAATAATGTTGGCTACTCTATTACTAAGCCAACTCCCTCTGGTGATTTCAGCAGGTTTTAGATTATTGAGGGTTTCATGCCTCAGAGAGAATATTTCTCTTTTTTTGTTATATCTTGGGGAATATTTTACTTGGCTAGAACGTTCTAAACAGCTCAGTAAGCGTCTGTCAGGAGCAGGGGCGCCGCCAGGAATCGTGGGCCCCCTGACAAAAAATTTGTTTGGGCCCCCCGCGCAGCTGCTGTTACAATTTTTTGACTCTATTTGACCCATAAAAAAACATCAAAATTTTAAAGACTTGCATCTGCCTTGCTTTCTTTGGTTCAATACTGATAATTAGCAAAATATTTACTGCTCATGAATTTAACATCCAACTGTCCACATCCAGTATGCAAGTAGGTTGCTTAAATTTTTTTCTATTAGTTTTAGATTACTGAAATGTCCCTCCATGAGCAACAGTCAAAAGCAACGTGCAAAATACACATAAAGCAATCCAGACTTCTCAAAAATGTTATGTAGTTGCATTTTATTCAAGCTGCAGTACATAACTAATAAAAAAATATGTTTTCTTCATATTTGTTAAAGCTGTCACCATGTCATAGCAGTTTGTTATGAGACAGATAATCTGTGTAAACAATCAATCTCCTCCATCTCCTTCCTGAATTACTATTACTGGTTAAAGTAATGCACCGTTCTGACCAAAACAACCTATCAGAACTAGTAGGGCACTCTTAGCGCTGTCAATTAGCCTTATTCACTCACTGCTAAATGCACTAAAGGTGGAGAAACAACTTATCATTACAAGAAACTGTTTATCTGCCGTCATTGGTAGCTATGCTAACTAAACTGAGCATTCAGTTTGAATCTGCACAGCTCTGTGCTATGCTAACTGCAGCACGGCACAAGGCGAGGGGGAGGAAGAATGAGCAGCACCACATGAGATGGTGATTGACAGCACTAAAACTCTCCTGCCACTGACTGGTTGTTTCTACAGAAGGCAGAGGAAATAGATTTTTCACAGATTACCTCTCATGCCATACTGTCACAACATAATGACAGTTTTTAAAAATATGTGAAAAAAATATTGATACAAAAGTGACATACTGCAGCTTTAATTTCACTCAGAAGAGAACAGGTCAGGAGGGACGTGGGTTAGAGCTGCTACTGACTGACTCATCTGTTAAGTGGTAAAAGGTACAAGGGACAAGTTAAATATATGAATATGTTGGTAATTTTTTTCCATAATTCATTAAATGCTAGTGAAAAGGAGGCAAACAGTAGTTTGTAGCTAAGCTAACTATGCTAAATGTTTGATAATCCCACATAATCTACCCACCTCTCATGGAGAAAAACTGGGTTATAAATTAACACTCTTGCCTTTTTCTCTCTCTCCCTCTCTCTCTTTTTTTTGAAAACCTGATTTTATAACTTTTTTTTAGCAGCATAGTAACTGCCACAATCGTTTGTGTCTTTAGTGGCTGCTGCTAACAGTGTCACGGTGAAGCACTCCAAGCCAGAACGAACCATTTAACGCAGATAGGGGGGTGTTGAGGGCATTAAAATTTTACTGCTAACAATCTTTGAAAATACAATATGATTAATTTTGTAATTGACAGGGCCCCGATTTTTTTTATTTTTTTTAATTTCTATTAACTAAAAATAAATAATTAAATTGTGGAGGGCCCCTTGTTGGTCAGGGCCCCTAGAATTGTCATCACTTTTCCCCCATATACTGCGCCCCTGGTCAGGACATAGAACTCATTGGAGTTCACTGAACAAGCGCTACCTGTGAGGTGCGAGTGTACTCCTCATACAGAGAGTCGTACTCGCGGCTCTTCTCTTGGTACTGCTCATGGTAGACCTTGAGCTGCTCTCCCACTTCCTCTATGCTGTTCTCCTTAACCAGCTGAGCAACAGAAAACAGAGGAAGAAGATGAAATCAGTGGTTCAATGCTGAAAATCTAAATGTTTGCTTTAAACTTCAGTCACCAAATGAACCAACCTGCTGGAACTTGGAGATGGGGTAGAGAAGCTTGGTGTCCAGTTTGGCGTTGTACTGAGCCAGGGACTCATGGCGGTAGTGATTGATGAGTTCCACCACAGACTGGAAGGTCAAAGGCTCTGAGAAGCCATAGCGACCCTCCTGGTGATAAATTTTGATCAGTTTGTTGTTCCCTCCTTTTCTGCAGGGAGAGACAGAAATCTGATAAACAGAATGGAACTGAACCTTGGATGTGTGTGTGTATCTCTGCAGTTCTACCTGAGAGTCAGAGTGTATTCGCCCTCCAGTTTGCTGGAAGCGTCTCGCACCAGAAAGGTTCCATCTGGAGTGTCTCGCAGTTTCTCATTCACCTCCTCTCTGCAGACATGGGAGCAGGTTGGATCTGTGAACATCAGTTTTCAAGTCCTGCCACAAAGTCTCTATTGGACTGGACTTTGACTGGGCCACTGTAAGCTCATGAACATGCTCTGATCTAATGCATTCTATTGCAGCTCTGGCTGTAGGTTCAAGGTCATTGCCCAGCTGAAAGGTGAGGCTTTGTTTTCCAGGCACATAGTGCCATTTTATAGCACAATCAAGTAACTGTGTTACATCCAGTTGTTATAATAAAAATGCTGTAGATATCAAATAGGTCTTAAAAGAAATTTGACTTTTACATTTAATCACTTGAAATTGGGCCTCTGTGTCAAACTCCTGCTCTTTCTGAAACTCTGCCTTAATAAAGTCATCACAATATGGCTCCTCTATTAACCTTTTAACAAAGATTTTACTGTATAAATTTTCCATAATACTGTCCCTCTAAGTCGGTTGAATCCTATAACAGTTCAATCCAAGTTCCAACAACTCTGACCAGCTTTCTGAGAAGAAGCCTCCATCATATTGCCCCATGAAAATGATAGAAAAGTCTTATAAGAACACCACTAGCTTATATATCATCATATAATTTGCTTCTACTTCACCAATATGTCAATCTGTCAAATAACAGTGAATATCTGTTTGGGTGGCTTACCTGGAAATATCTCCCCAGTACCACTCAGCATCGTTCAGCAGGCTGCTTGTGTCCGTCATATCTGATGGGGTTATTTTTGATTTGGTTGGTTTCGCTGGAAGAACTGGAAAAAAAGCAGAAATTCCCATTGAAAGCTGGTCAATCTGATGGAATCCCAATTTATGATCCTAAAGATAAAGAGTTTACCAGGAGGAGGGAAGTCTTGCTGTGCAGTTCTCTCCACCAGTAACCTCTCCACCACTAGTATGGGAAAATCCTCCTCCCATGAATACCTGATGGTCAACAAATCAGTTAGCCTGGCTTCTATCTCAACTCCTTTCCTTTGCTTACAGTAGCACAGAGGCCCAATCTAATATACTGATCAGCTTCAATTCAGGGTAAAAGAGCTCACCCTTGGGCAGAGGGGCTTGTCTGAATCAGGAGAGGGCCAAAGATCTTTCCCAGAGTGTGAGTGTCCAGGCCGTTACTGGCCTGTGCCTGGAGCACCTTGGTCAGATGTGTGAGCAGGTACTGCAAGGTGAGACGATGGTGGAACGGGACCACCGTGGAGTTCTCCAGAACCAGACTCACCTCTCTATCATGGCTACCAGCAACAGCTCCATCTGCCAGATATTCAGGCAATTATCAGTAAAACTGAATTGCCTTATGTAGAGCTACTAATTGTGTAAGTATATTTGACTGAATGATTTTTAAACAACCAGAAGATTATTTCATTATTAGCCTTTATTTCACCAGGAAAATCCGATCGAGATTAAAAATCTCTTTTTTGTGTCACTTTTTCAATTTTCAGACCTTCTGACTGGAAGATATTTACTTTCAAATGACCCATTAGAAAACAGCATCATCTTTAAAACATTTAAAACAAGTTTAAGGTGATAAAGACTTGTTTGTAAATTAAAGCTGACTTTATTTGATTAAAAACACTGTTAGATAAGAGACCAGAACCATCTAAAACAGTGTCACCAGCACGTATATATCACCAGCGCCTTTATATGCTGTTGTTTTATAATGAAGAAAAGTGTCCCAAGAGCTAATCCCTGAAGAACACCAAGATGAAGTTAAACCTCCTACTTGAACATACTACAATTTATTAGTTAAACAGTTGTCAAACTACTGAAGAGTTTGATCTGACAAGTCAATAGAGTGAAGTGTCTGTATTAAAATCTCATGATTCACTGTATCAAATGCTTTAGAAAATTTGATAAAGAGGGCTGCACAGTGTTGCTTATTATCAAAAACAATAAATAAAATCACTAACCACTTTTAGCAGATAAAATTCATTATGTATCAAATTTTATGATAATTTGATGCATAAAATTATGCATTACATTTGAGCAGAGTGAAGAGTACTCGTATACTTCAAAAAGATGAAGGTGTTTTCCAAAACAAAAAATAATTTTTACAATACAAAAGCTATCCTTTAGGAACTCTCATCAGTAGAACCATATACTGCATGTCTACTCAGTGTTGGACCCACCTAGAAACTGCTGGTGAAGCAGCTGCTGCATGACTGCAGTTTGAAGTTGCGGATAGACGCATGCAGGGATAACAGGTGATGGGAGGTCTCTCAGGTAGCGCAGGACGCTCTCAGACAGGAAACCCATGTCACTCTGAGCAGCATCGCCTTCTGAAGCAGACAGAATGTCAGGGAAACTATCAAAGAAGGAAGGTTATGACCAGAGGTGAAAGTAAGGGGGTACGGCAGGGTACTGCATACCCCTAAAAGATTTAGCGGTGGTACACAGTACCTTCAAGAGAGAGGAGCGGCTGTCTGCTGTAAAGAATCATTGGGTTCACTGTGCAGCTGTGAGTGCAGCCACTAATCAGCCGTGACTGATTAGTTTTTCAAGAACAATCTAAAACACAACTTAATCAGTTAATACATAACTTTTTCCCCCATTTCATATTGTTTCTGAACTGTTCGTGCTTTGGTAGAGCAGGGGCGCAATAGATCGTCGAAGGTTTTGAGTCGATCTCGGCATTAGGTGACAAACTGACGCCGAGACCAGCACGTCCTCCTCTGACTGGCTTAAAACGTTCGTAACTTTATTAAAGAACAACAACAACAACAACAAAATAAAATATCAACACAAACGTGTTCAAATGAATGACCCAACAACAATAATAATCTCAGTGATTATTGTTTCAACAAGGTGTTGCGCAATTCTCTGCGTTTCGGTTCCATTACCAAAATAACGAACAGAGCAGGAGTTTAAAATTAACTAATCAACCACCGCTGTGTTCAGGGAGGCTTATTAATGATCGCAAAATAAATATCAAGCCTGCAAACCTAATATCATAACTGACTGAATGTTGCATTTTTAACGTAATCTCTGGTCAGCTTGTGAGCGCAGGAGGTTGCCATGACAACGGGTGTGCTTAAATAACAGAGGGAGAGACGGAGAATAAAAAGGTGCGAGTGATTTAGAGTTGATCACCTGTTCGGGTTGTTTTACCTTGGTTTTGGCTCATCACAGCCACTGTAGTTTCTGAACGTTCAATAAACGACAAACTTGGACTAATTATCTCGTTCTTTATGAGTATAGTCATTTACAACAAACATCAAACATGGTAAATATGTTTCATTAAGTATTTAACAAACAAATGGCTTCTACCGCGATAATTGTTTGAAATTAAATTATTTAATATAAAAAATAGTTTGGTGTTGTCGGGCTCAAAGTCTGAGAGGCTTTTCCTTTATCAAACAATTTTTTTGTTTGATAAAGGAAAAGCCTCCTTTATCAAAAGGAAATATTGATATTGATGAGATTTTCTCCAAAATGATAACCTTTTTCAACCTTTATAGTTCCACTGTTGAAAATGAGGCTCTAACATTCACAAATGACATTGAAATAAAATCCAGTCCAACATCTGGTTTGAGGTGATTCCTCTGGAACCTGTTGGAGAAAAAACATCCCAACTTCAGAAAATGAGCTTTAACCTAACAGAGCTCCGTGGTTCCTCCTGTCAGTATAAGAGTCAGGGTGAGGAGGCGCCATGTTAGGAAGAAAAGTGGAAGCTGGAGGATCTTCAGAACAAACAGGTCATGATGCTGATTATCCCTGTGTCTGGACACAGGATCAATAGAATCAGTTTAAAAGCTAAATATGATTTTTTTTTTTTTTTTTTGTCATAGTACCCCCAAGAATTTAAAACTACTTTCACCCCTGGTTATGACTAACTACTGGTAAACATGAGACAGAATATTAGAGCTTCAGTGACATCTTCATTAAATCCCTATGACCCGGCCACCAGGTCACGTCTGCTCCTGTGCAGGGAACAATATTAACATTACTGTTGGAACTTAGCATCTTTGTTGCTATATTCAGAAAAGTTTCAAAATCAGTATTGGCAGCTAAAGCTTTTTAAAGATCAGCCAGAAAACTGCGATCAGTGCACCCCCGAATCCAAAAATGAGATTTGAGTAAGTATGTATTCATTTATATATATTCCAATCCAATCACTGTACTCACCAGTGCTCAGGGTGTATACTGCGCTGTCTGATGTACTTGCTGTTCTGTACAATATTTTGCTGTCCAGACCTAAGAAGAATAGAAAGCACACATCAGTAAAAGTTCAAAGAAAAAAGCAGAGAAATAAGCTCAAGAAGAAGAGAAACTGATGGCTTGAATTGGAATAGTTTAAAATACTATCTTCTAAAAAAAGATGGATCCAGGACATGTGGTTTTCCTTTGGTGGTTATGTAGCAGCATACACAGTAGGGCTTCAACAGAGAAACAGGTCATTTGACAATGTTAATAGATCAGAAAGTATTTCTGACCGACTAGCTTGAAAAAAATGGGTTTAGACAGTTTGCATCTAGCAGGCAGTTCCTGGAGACACATCTGTCTGTCGGGTAGGAGTGAAAAGCACACAGCATGTGTGGAAGAGGCAGTTCTACAGCACAGCTCTAGTATTTCTGTTTTCCACTCAGAGACAGTTTTTCTGTCATCCTTTTACTGAATGTCAATAATTCCACTTTACCACTGTTGGAGTGAGCAACAGGGAACATGGGATAACAAAATTATCTGCACAAAGCACTAGTAAAATGCCTTTTTAACTAGAGTGTACTGATTAAACATTAGATGAATTTATAGAAAGAAATCACAGTAAGAAGCTTGTGGCTTTAGTTCTGTTAGAGCTGCAATATTATTTCAGTGATTCTTGAGGGACACAACGGGTCCTATGGATAAAGCACAAAATTTGAATAAAATATACACAAAATATAATTTTTCAAATATCTGACTAAACTAACCTGGGCTATGTGAGCACAACAATGCATGTTTTCCTGGTGTTTGCTGAATATTTTTTATCTTAAACACTGTAGTAGATGGATGGTGTCTTTAAAATCCCTTGTCCTGGAGCAGAACTCAATACATTATAATAGTATAAAACAATTAAAGGAATACTAAGATAATATATTATGACAATTAAGTATAAGTATTCAAATAAATAATTATAAAAGTATCAATACATTGAATTAAAAATCATTTTTATATATTTTCCAACTCAATTGAAATTTGTCCCAAGTTTTTGTCAACACCGTCAGAATGTAAAAAAAATCAGGCATCAGAACTTCTGAGGACCCCATGACCTCTTCCTTTCTCTTCCTTTGCTAAGAGGCTACGCAGTTCTGGTTAGCATATGCTATTCTTTAGTTTTTTTCTTCTGTTTTATTCCTAAGTTGTTCATCACAACCATGATGCGTCAACTCCATAACTGACAATTTACAAAATTTTGATGAAATTTTGTGAAATAAATGCTTAATTTTGGTTTACTGTAAAGATTTCATGGACCTGTTGAGCTACAATATGGCATCCTTCAGAATAACATCATATAAATTGGGGTAGTTTGGCATTTTGTCAACTCCGTCAAATGTCAACTCCAACAGTGTTTTTAACTGACAGTGTCTCATTCAGTGATAGTGTTGACAAATCTAATTTAAGTGTGCAGTTAATTCATTTTAATGTATTTTACATAAATGGCATTATTTCACATGTATCAAGTATTTCATTTTACTCACTAGTTTGTCACCACCTTCAGTTCTGCGTTAACTCCGACAGATGGACTGTTGTTTTTTTGTTTTAAACAATATTTCTTTTGTTTCTTGAGAAGCATTTGTCTTTAAAACTGAGTAAAAATATCACTAATAGGGTCATTAAAAAATAATTTTCTATTTATTTGTGTCCCACTTCTTGAGAATCACTGATTTAACATAATATTACTGACTGGGTTAGTATCAGAATACATTAAAGATCTGCTGTTGTATTAACCTTCCAGACCTCTTAGGTCTCCTGGTTCGGGGAAGGCAGAGCAGAACAGATATTAAGGAGCACCATTCAGCTTCTATGCACCACAAATCTGGAACAAATTTCCAGAAAACTGAAAAACAGCCAAAACACTGAGTTCATTTAAATCTAGACTAAATCTATACTGTTTAGAGCTGCTTTTGATCCATAATAACTGAACCATTGACCAGTATGTTTGATGTGTATTGATGATTTATGAAGCATAGTTTAACTGTAGTGTCTATGTATGTCAGATACCTTTTAAAATATTAATGCCAACATAATATTAAGTAAACAAAGCCTCAATATAATCAAGGAGTTAGCTAACGGAAGAGCGTCACTGGATGCATTTGAATCATCTGTTTCCCAAAATTGCTGTGTTTGTGTTTTAGTAGAGAGAAGGAACTGACCCCAATCAGACAAAGTCTTTTGGAAAATCTCGCGATACTGAATGGACTTTGCTCCGCGCAAACAGATACCAGACACTTTGAAGAGGCTCCGATGCATGATGCAAGAAACCCTGTGCGTTAATAAGTGCTAGAACAGTTTGACTTGTTCACTTGCAACTTTGGCATAAATAAACTTGGACTTACATCGCTGCGAGGGGGAAAATATGGCGGCTTCACAAAGCTAATTAGCCGGAAGATATGATCTTGTTCAGAAGTTATTGCACATTTCATATTTGCTTCCTTCTAACAGATTTGTTTTCCAATTTTATTGTACAAGATGAATGCCTCATTAAAGTAGAAAAAGAGATGATCATGAATACACTGTGTGCCCCTTTTCATTTCAAGAGTGTGTCAAGAAGTGTAAATAAGAGAAAAAGAACTAAAGAGTCCAAAAAGGAGGAGGCAGAACTGCAAATGGAGTCCTGCTGGGCTCCACCACCCTCAACTGAAGGTGGATGAATAGTGTCAGCTTGGTCATAGGGTGAACAGACAGCCGGATGACGTGGATGCACCTCTGTGTTCGATGGCTTGGATGAGGCTGACCAGAGCTGGGGGAGCCGTCTCTGGCGGAGTGAACTGCTGGCTGAGGTCTGGCACTGGAACAGCTGAAACAACAACACAAACCTCTGTTACACTCCGGCCTGCACGAGCCTGCTGCTCACTACCACAACTTCCACAGATGATTTCCCTGTAGAGAAAACCAGATGAAAGATGAGTTTTGTGTCCTCCTTTTTCTCCTTAAGAGGTGGACACACTGGATTTCATTTGAAGAACAAAACTGGATTTCATATCTGCACCTTGCTTGGTAAAAAAAAAAACAATGCATTAAAATGATCTAATTGTCCACGAAGCAAACAAATTAATCTTCAAATTCAAAACTTCTTTGTCAGGATGTGTGGTAGTGATGGGTCCGGCAACACCGACGCGTCGGCGCATGTATCAAGCCCATAGACCAAAACCCGTGTCGGTGCGCGTATTGGTTTCAGCAAGTCACGTGACCAATACAGGAACTGTTTCGAAATGACATTAAAGCGCCAAACTGTGTTTATAAGGAAGCGAATCTGTCAAAAGCATTTGCCAAACAAATTCTTGATCTTTTACATTGTCATCAAAGGAAATGTTTCCTCAGTGTGGCACCATTTTGATCTTATATTGGAAAATAAATTTGTTTTTATTTTTGTCATTTCATCCGGTTCTTGTCAGTTTCTACTTTTTCTATCTGAATCCAAATTCAGCTGAAACTGATTCTTAGTTTACTTTCATATTATGTTCTGCAAGTTGAGTGTCGCATATGTTTGACTAAACTGTCTTATTTAAATAAATCCACCTTTTCAATGCTGAGGCATTATGAGGCCAGGCATGAGAATGAAGTCTCAGATACATCTAGATAAACTCAGATATACAGTCATTCTACAAATTACTCAGTTGCTTTTTACAAATTACTTCATATACAGTGAACCCTGACTGTAATGCGGTTCACTTTTCACAGTATCACTGCTTTGCAGATTTTTTTGTGCAGTTGTTTTTTCCACAGTGTTCTTCGGCCTTAATAACCATATGATTGGTAAAAACAGTCTCTGCGCTACCTGAGTGCCAATAACGTTACGGTGTTTAACACAGATTGGCCATTCAGGAGATGGAAACTGAAACTTCCAATGTCTGCTGGAAAAAAAAAAACTGTGGCCAGAGGCAGCAAAACCCGACCGGAGGTTCGTTTGATGAGATCCATCGTTCTGCCGTAGATACAGCCGTGAATCTCCTGGGGCAGCTTTGAGGAGACGCTTTAATGACATGACTGCGGATCACATTAAGGCCCGATTGATGCACACACACATCTGCTGACCTGAAAACAGGTTTTGTTCTTTGATTTCAATGTAGAGTATTTATTTATGCTGTGTAATAATTGTAAAAAATAAAGGTAACTACTTCACGGATTTCGCCCTTCACGGGTTATTTTCGGAACGCAAGCCCTAAGAAAAACAAGGGTTCGCTGTAAATGTAGTGTTTACTTCATTTTTTTCTACAGCAGGAGAAGTTTTTGTCAAAAACGTGTAACATGCTAAATTTAAAAAATGTTGTAAAAACTTTTTTTTAAATAAAAATGTGTGGGGAAAAAACAGTCCACATTCCAAACACATTCACTTAAATTGTCACTTTATGGTCCATGTTCACATTCTTTATTGACTGTATATCAAATATATTTTAAATTTAACTGAAGATATGACATAATACAACATATAATATTCAATAAAATACAAAGACTTAAATCTTATTGTATAGACTTGGTCATCAAATCACTACGTTGCCTGTAGGAATTTTTAATGTCCAGCAGGTGTCAGTATTGAGTGACACAGTATCGACACAGTATCAATACAGTGTTGCTATGAGTCGAAACGCCTCATGACGCCTCATTTACCCATCACTAATGTGTGGTGTTGGTGGTGAGGGAGAACGCAGACAGACCCAGGTTGTAGATAAAAAATTATGAATTTAATAATGAAACAGCTCAACAGTCCAGACAAGGCAGGCAGCACAGAGAGCGAGGAAAACAGCAACTCTGGTAGCAACAGATCTGTAACGACTGCTAGAGAGCTGACGCTGGCTCAGGACTTAACAGTACGACTGAGTAGACACTGCTACGACAACTACCACATTAGACAAGGACCTGACAAAAGATAAAGACAGCAGGTAGGCTTAAATACACTGGGAGGGTAATCAGGGAACGAGATACACCTGGGAACAATCAAGACAGGACACACAGAGACTTACTGAAACAAAACCAAAATAAACACAGAAAAACTCAAATCTCCACACTTTATTGATCTCAAAGGGAAATTTAATTTACTTGAGTAACAAATTTGTTTGCGGCACGTAAACTGATGAAAGAAACAAGTTGCTAACTAAAAGGAGCAGGAAAAGAAGAGAAAAAACTGCAGACGGTAGGAAAAAAAAACGATCTACTTCACAACTCCCCACGGACTAAATCAAACCTTTTCAGCAGGGAGAAAAGAAGAAAGAGGAAGAAAAAAAGAGAAATCTCATTCAGTCCCTGTTCTTCCCCTCCTTTTTCTTCTCTTTTTTCCACTCTGGCTTTCTATCTCTCTTCCCCAGCGCACCATCCTGCTCGGGGTTTCACCTCGGCTCTTTGCGTGAGTGGAGCACAATAAAGGATTAAAACTACTGAACAAGCAGAAGCCCTGTGCCAGGCCCGGCTCAGCCCAGTCAGGACAGCCAGAGTCTCCTGCTCCATTCAGGACTTTGGGTTGAAGGGATGGAGGGGTGTAGAGGGAGTGGGCTGCTCCACTGGATGTGGGCGGTGGTGCCGGCCTGGCCTGGCTGAGGCTTGGCAGCCAACGAATGTTCCTGGCTCAGCTAAACCGCTGCTGATTATTAATTTGGGGAGTTCAGAGGAGAAACGCTGTGTCAGCACATTCCCTCCACATCCTCTCTCTCTTTCTGTCTCTCTCTCTAAAAGTCCCCTCCGCCCCTCCTGAATGTCTCTGTCTTCTTCTCCAGCTTCTCTCAACCATCTTGCTTTCACTCTCCTGCACACTTGTTCTCAGTGGATTTTCTCCTCCACTCTTTCACCCCCTTCAGGCCTCTCTCATTTCATTTTCTTTTTTACTTCCTTTTCCTTTCCCTTTGCCTGGCTCCATATTGGCCAGTTAACCCTGATGAAAACTCTGCTCTGAACTGCCTCTGCCTCACAGCAGGTCTAATTTCATTCTGTCCATCATGTCACAGGATATGCTTCTAGATGCATAATACCTTCTGCTCAGTGTTAGCAAAACACAGGAAACCAAAGAATCATACACTTTTAACTAGGGATGCACCGGTTCACTTTTTTCACTTCCAATACAGATGTCTGAGGATTAGTATCAATCAATACTGATACCAATCTGATACTGAAAAACTGCTGGCTAACTTAAAAGGCTTTTTCTACAACACAGACTTAAATGTATAGACTTACAAATTTATTTTATACAGTAACTCTACACCAGCACAGACACTTAAATACATCAATAGTTTCACAAGCTTGGTCAAACATGTAAAAACAACTTTCATTTGTTCAGTCAGGAGTATAACAATCAATGTAAAATAAATGATGAAGAAACTGAAACAACAGGTTGACTATCTTGGTCAAACATGTAAAAAATAAACTTCACCAAACCTTCTTTCAAATGGTTCAGAAAATGCAACGAAGAATTCTAAATATAATGTAAAATAAATAAAGCATGGTGTTGCCCAGAGCACAAAGCATAGAAATTGACTGAATGGGTTTGTCTCTATGGCTTTAGCACACAGTCACTAATACCCAGTCTAGAATTGTTTTCATTATCAGGGCCGACACATATATTAATATTGGATCAGTGCATCTCTACTTTTAACTCCAAACCTAAGTAGGGACAGAAGTTTAACACATTACTTTTGTTTAATTAATTACATAGATTTTAACATGTTAAAAATCTGAATGCAACTAACTGTACTTCTCTGTTTAACAATAAAAATCTTGAGCTGGAAATTTTGTATTTGTAACACCCTGAGATTACAGTTTTACTGCTTTAGAGACCAAAGCATCCCAGGAAAGTCCTGACCTTAATCTAATTCAGAATCTATGCTGAGACTCAACAATTGCTCTCCATCCAATGAGCTATAACTTGAACTATTTTACATAAGGAATGTACAAAATGTTCTGCTTTACAGATGTTCAATACTGTGATGGCTTATAAACAAAAGCTAATATATGAGCCTCATTAGAACACTATTCTAATTTATTAAATTTTATTGTTCATGGTATTTAAATAACCATATCTGAGCTTCTCTTCTCATGTCAATCTAAACATTTAGGAGTCAAAATTTTGATTCCTCATGATATTCAGCTGCTAAACTTAATTTCTGTAGAATCTAAGAATGCTTACATTTCAGCCTTTTTTTTAAAATGTGGACTTAGAAAATAATGGGTAAAACACAGAAAGGAGGATAAAACCTGCCAAGCATTTTAAAACCATGTCAGTGACTCCATGAAAGGTGGCGTCAAGACCAGTTGGCGTCTGGCTCAAGGCAGGTTTCACTATTCCATATCTTCAGTACATCCCAACTATGCCGACAGGCAATCCATCACAATGACCGGGCACACTGTAAAGCCCCAACAGAATACATTAAATCCCTTAGGCATTGGAAAAAGATGCTACAACTGTGGCAAACACAGAGAAGAGGGTTACAAAAAGTCTTAATGCTCGGACGAATAATCTTTTAGAGAGTTAGTAGCTGTATTTCCATTACAAATATGCAAAAAACTATCAATATTGTGCTAATGTAAAAAAAAAAAAAATCCCAATTGCAGTTTCCGTTAAATAGGAAATTAAATGAAAATCAATTAAAATCAGATTGTTTATGTAGTTAGTTATTAAAAATGATGGTATAGTTACACAAGATATTGTAAAGGAGCAGTAATATGTAAAATTTACTTTTTTGAGCTTTACATTATGTTATAATGTTATTCCCTCATCAAAAACATACTTGGGGTGTTGCTTTGATTCTTTCATCAATGTTTGAGAAATCCTTTAATCTCCCATGGCAACCATTCAGCCTCGCAAAACTGCAACTCCTCCTCCAAGATTCTGAACTTTGGACTCATAGCGCAGCCCTCCCCCTGTGATTCCACCTCTCTGCTCCTTCAGACTAGTAAGCAGCTATTAGCAAAACACCTGGTAGAACTGCACATCTGCTGAGCTCATTATAGGCGCTACGTCTCAGAGCAATGTTGGTAAATACATTATTAAAGGGTTAATAGACATGGGTTTTTAGCCTTGATTTAAAACGCAGTGTTTTAGATGTTTTGCAGTTTTCTGGAAGTTTGTTCCAGATTTGTGGTGCGTAGAAGCTGAATGTTGCGTCCCAATTAATGCACACTACAAAGCTGCTTGCTCATGTAAGTGAACAGTAAAAATGGAGAGAAGTTTCAACAATTCTTAGAAATATTTTAATCCCATATATACAAAATATTCAAGTGTATGTCATTGTTAAGGGCTTTATTTACTCCTTCCTTTGCCATCTCTGACATGCTAAAAAAAAAAAAAAAAAAAAAAAGAACTAAATAAGAATTAGATAGCGGTGTGCTGGGTCTCAGGATGTTTGGTGTTGGTGGTGAGGGAGAACGCAGGTGGACCCAGGTTGTAGATAAAAAATTATGAATTTAATAATGAAACAGCTCAACAGTCCAGACAAGGCAGGCAGCACAGAGAGCGAGGAAAACTGCAACTCTGGTAGCAACAGATCTGTAATGACTGCTAGACAGCTGACACTGGCTCAGGACTTAACAGTACAACTGAGTAGACACTGTTACGACAACTTACGACAACTACGACGTTGGACAAGGACCTGACAAGAGACAAAGACAACAGGTAGGCTTAAATACACTGAGGGTAATCAGGGAACGAGATACACCTGGGAACAATCAAGACAGGATGGCACAGAGACTCACAGAAACAAAACCAAAATAAACACACAGAAAAACTCAAATCCCCACACTGGAAAACTGAATCATCTGGTTCTGTAGGTGGGTGACACATTAACTCTTGTCCTGTCCCCTTTAAGCCTCTCTGTATAACCTTTGTTTTTTTCTGTCTCTACTGTCTCAGGACCCTCTCAGCCTCCTACATCAGCTCTTTGAAAATGTTTTCTCTGTAGCGTGGTGAGAGCAGGGAGAACAGGGAGAATGAGACAAGGCCTCTCCTTTCAGAGCACTGCCTCGCTAACACGGTTTATAGGCTTCCCAGAGACAGTACAGGCTGTGTGTATGTGAATCAGGGAGAGAGCTGGGAGGACAGAAGAAAGAGAGGAACACATTAGGGAGAGGGGGTTTAGGCAGCGAGAAGGAGGACAAAGGGAGGAGTTTGCAAAAATGCCAAGGCATGGTTCACTTCAGCAGGCATTTAGAGGGAGGCCAGGGAGGGGAGAAGGAGAGGAAACAGCTCTCCCTAGGTTACTAAATCTGTTTCTGTAGAGTCAAACTGTTGGGCTGTTAAATTTACATCTGTTGCTATGAGAAGTAAAGAAAATGCCTGTATAAAAGAGAGATAAGATGATTGTGTGCGTCAACCTTTGACATGATTGTCACTTATTATAGAGCACACTTTTCATTTGGTAGGTTTCACCCCAGCAAATTATCTTAATGAAGCCTTTTGGCAGTAGTGATGCACAATCCACTTTTTCACTTCCGATTCTGATACCTTAAGCTTAGTGTCAGCCGATACCGATCCGCAGTGATGGAGAAAGTACTCAAACAATTTACTTAAGTAAAAGTACAAATACACAGACAAAAATGTACTCCAGTAAACGTAAAAGTACCACATTAACATTTGTACTTAAGTAAAAGTAAAAAAGTACTGGCTTTTAAAAATACTTAAGTAGTAAAAGTAAAAGTACTTGCTGAATGCATTACCTAACCGCTAATACAATATCATTAAGTGTACCTATCGTATTTAATTTTAATACATCAGTTATGTGCCATTTTAATGGGCAATGCTGCAGATAAAGCATGTTTTTATTATATTTACTCTTTACACCATGGTTTAGACTTAGATATGTGATTCTATGCATCATAATTTCAGGGATGGAAACATCTTGTTTCCTGTCCTAACATAGCATGAACTTCACTTTTTTTTGCCTCTAGTGGCATTTATTTTGAAATAAATCCAAAAGAAAGGCGAGGGAGGACATGCAACCAAGGAGCCACGTAGCAGTGTTGTAGTCAAGACCACCTAACCCGAGACCAAGTCAAGACCAAGACCAGCACCCCGTGCTACATGATACAATAAAATTAAGTGTACCTATCAAAATTGATTCTCAAATTGATCTGAAAGGTCCACATTCCCATAAAAACACCTAAATATTAAATACTTAGAGCTAAAATAAATTTAACCAGTATCAATTCAAACTCTTCTTCTGGTTTGTTCCCATCTCTGTGCTACAATCCGCGGTGGTCTCCTGCCATCCCTAAAAAGATAACGCCTTGGGCGGTTGTCATTATTGCCCATATCAGAAACCACAACTGTCTCCACCAGTGTTGTGTTCAAGACCACCTAACCCGAGACCAAGACAAGACCAAGACCAGAGTGTATCGAGACCGAGACAAGACCAAGACTTTTAGGGTCCGAGACCAAGTCAAGACCAAGACCGATGAAAGTCGAGACCGAGTCAAGACCAAGACCAGCGGTCCACGCTACATGATACAATAAAATGTAAAATATGATCGAAATTGCTTCTCAAAATAATCTGAAAGATCCATATTCCCATAAAAAACACCTAGATATTAAATACTTAATACATTTTACCAATATTAAATATTCCATTTCTGTGCTAAAATGTGTGATGGTCTCGTGCCATCCCTAAAAACATAACACCCTGGGCATTTGCCCATATTGCTCATGTAAGAAACCACCACTCTCTGCACCATTAAACATAGCAATTGAGGCAATGCCCTGACGGTAAATAACGCTCAACTACCAACACTGACCAAGGAGCAACAAGCAAGAAGTAACCAAACAGAAGGCGCTCATCGTGTCTGTTTTCACTCTCTATCCCAGTACATGAAGCCAGGTAGTCTGACACCATGGCAGACATTACAGCTGCCACTTTGAACAAAAACAATCAAAGAGTGCATGCCCTTTCTTTCTTGTGTTTTAGTTATTTGTTAATTTAAATATCAACGTACATAATTAAATAAAATAATGATGCAGTGCACACAGAGCATTACAAGAACAAAGAACGGGTGTTCTGTCAGGTCAGATCGTCATATGCTTACCACAAACTCACGGTGTTCTGTCGGATCAGCATACGTTGTCAGATAGTCGTACGTTTAGCTCAGACATGCATACGCTGTCATTACCATATGATTTTATTTAATCAGCAACATAGAATCATGACGTAGATCATTATTAACAGTTATTAACAGTTGTATGGCATCCAGCTGCAGCCAGACCTGCTTTAAATACACTTTGAAACCATGACAACGCATGTATATCTATCTAGTTATCATATTATGTCATATTATAAACAATTTAATGACTTATTTTCGTCATAACTTGTTGCTGACAGTGGAGTTGTCAGCAACTGACAACTCCACTGACGGTCGAACTTCTTAAGGCGCATGCGTTGGCATGGTACTCACTGCATGTATGCTAGCAACATAGAATCATGACGTAGATCGTCATACACTTTGTTATTAACAGTTGTATGGCGTCCTGATTTAGCGGTTAAGTGAGTTTTACACGGGCGTGTGTTGTAGCTTACTTCAGCTGCAGCCAGACCTGCTTTAAATACACTTTGAAACCATGACAACACATGTATATCTATATAGTTATCATTGAAAACAATTTAATGACTTATTTTCGTCATAACTTGTTGCATGTGGTGAACTGACAACTCCTCTGACGGTCGGACTTCTTAATGCGCATGCGCAGGCATGGTACTCACTGCATGTATGCTATTCTGACAGTGTATGGTAATCTGATAGAACAACGGCTCTCAGTGAGTGACACTCCAGTCCTATCTATAAGTAAAGAGCCGTGGAGAAGAATCGACTGTTTCTGAATGTCACATCACTATATTGCAGACTTTTGGACATAGCGTTGTCCTATATATGCGACAAGACAGTCAACATCTCCGCACAATAACTCAGATAGTGAGTGACTTTTTTTCATTACAATGCTTATGTGTCTCTGCAGCTAGCTTTGCTAACATCACGTTAACGGAGCTTACCTTCTTTGAGCTACTTTTCTAAGTGACGAAAATAGTTAGACGTTGTCCCCATCGTCTGTGAAAGCGAAGCGCTGCTGAGTTAGCTGTGGCCATCGGATTTCTTACTATTTATGTAGCGCTATTATATTACTGACGATTAGACAAACATTTTCTGCCGCTGAGAGAAAACCACTGCGCATGTCCTGGAGCGCCGCGTGCGAGTGAAAGGTGGGGAGGGGGAGGAGGGAGGAGGGAGTAGCGCCACGCGCGAGTGAAAGGTGGGGAGGGGAGCAGGAGGGGGGAGTAACAGAAACATGTAGTTGCTTGGATTTTAATCGGTGCGTTTGCATCAGCTGAAAACAAAGATGTTAACAAATAAACTGGACAGTATGCTGTACGTTTAGTGATATTTTCACAGTTGCGGTCTCGACTGGTCTTGAAATAAAATGCCGAGTCACCAGCGCCCGAGACCGAGACAAGACCGAGACAAAATGCGGTCGAGTCCGAGACGAGACCGAGACCATCAGAAAACGGTCTTAAGACCGGACTCGAGACCAAGACCGATCTCGAGTACCACAACACTGGTCTCCACCATTAAACATAGTAATTAAGGCAATGCATTAACGGTAAACAACTCTCAACTATGAACACTGTCCAAGGCGTAATGAGCAAGAAGTAACCAAGCAGAAGGAGCACCATGACTGTTCTCATCCTCCCTCTGCAATGTCTGCCATGACAGGAGACGAAAACAATCAAAGAGTAATGAGCATGCTCTGCGTTCTCGCGTTGTTGTTTTATTTATTCGTCAATTAAATAAATCTATATATTTTTTAATGAAATAAAATAATAATAGCTACTGCAGAGCATGACGAGAACAAAGAACAGCTCTCAGTGAAGCTTCAGTCCTATAGGACTTAGTAAAGATCAGTCCAGAAGGTTCTTGAATGTCTTTAGTCACTGTGTTGTCCCATATATGCGACATACATGGGTCAACACATCCGCACAATAATTCAGCGCATGAGTGACAACTTTTTTTCATCGCAGATGCAACATATGTATCTCTGTACAGTTAGCTTTGCTAACATCACGTCCACAGAACTTACCTTTCTAAGCTTCCTTTCCAAGTGACGCTAAAAGTTGGACAAAGTCCCCACCATCTGTGAAAGCGAAGCGCTGCTGAATTTACATGTCGCCATATCTTATGATTTAAGTAGCGGAATTATATTACTGACGATTAGACATACCGCTCAGAGAAAACCACTGCGCATGTCTTGGAGCGCCGTGATGAGGTTGGCGATGGATGACAACAGACACACGTAAGTAACGTTATTGCTTGGATTTTACGGCGCCACCTTAAGTCCCTGAACTTCATATTTTAACGGAAAAAAAGTACAATGCGACTTGGATGTAACAAGTAACACGACAGTTTTGTAGAAATGTAGTGAAGTAGAAAGTACATATACTTACTGTAAAATGTAGTGGAGTAAAAGTAACAAGTATCCATTATTAAATCTACTGGTAACACTTTATTTGAAGGGGGGTGAATAAGACTGTCATGACACTTTCATAAACATGACATAACACATCTTATGTGTTATGTCACATAACATAACATATGTGTTATGAGTTATGTTATGAATAAGCCTTCATGAATGTTTATGACTGTTGTCATAAAGCGTCGTTCGGTAAATTATGGCACTTTTAATACAAAGTTGACATTATTCAAAATGTCTTTGTTATGACAACTTGACATTAATCAAGAAATCATTACTGTTCAAACTTTACCTTTAATAACATAAAGTTACCTAATTTTTAAAGTGAAATCAGTAATTATTTTATAACAAATTTATATCAGTAATGATTTCTTGGTTAATGTCAAGTTGTCATAACAAAGACATTTTGAATAATGTCAACTTTGTATTAAAAGTGTCATAATTTACCGAATGACGCTTTATGACAACAGTCATAAATATTCATGAAGACTTATTCATGTGCATGACAGGTGTTATGTCATATTTATGATGGTGTCATGACAGTCTTATTCACCCCCCTTCAGATAAAGTGTTACCAATCTACTTAACCCTTGTGCATGCGAGGACTGAGGCAAACATAGAGGACTGTGGCAAATGATACAAGTTTTACGTGTGTGGGGTCTGTTGGACCCCATTTCTAAACACAAGGGTTAAGTAAAGTACAGATACACGAAAATTGTACTTAAGTACAGTAACGAAGTACTTGTATTTTTTGTAACGAAGTACAAGTACTTTGTTACTGTACTTAAGTACAATTTTCGTGTATCTGTACTTTACTTAAGTAGATTTAATAATGGGTACTTTCTACTTTTACTCCACTACATTTTACAGTAAGTATCTGTACTTTCTACTTCACTACATTTCTACAAAACTGTCCCGTTACTCGTTACATCCAAGTCGCGTTGCGCTTTTTGTCCGTTAAATTGTGAAGTTCAGGGTCTTAAGGTGGCGCCGTAAAATCCAAGCAATAACGTGACTTAGTGTCTGTTGTCACCCATCGCCTCCACCTTTACTCGCACACGGAGCTCCAGACATGCGCAGTGGTTTCCTCTGACGTCTGTCTGATCATCAGTAATATAATAGCGCTGCATAAATCATAAGATATGGCGACATGTAAAATAAGCAGCGCTTCGCTTTCACAGACGGTGGGGACTTTGTCCAACTTTTCGCGTCACTTGAAAGGAAAGCTTAAAGAAAGGTAAGCTCCGTGGATGTGATGCTAACTAAGCTAGCTGTACAGAGAGACATATGTTGCATCCACGATGAAAAAATGTCACTCATGCGCTGAACTATTGTGTGGAGTTGTTGACTGAGGTGTCGCAAATATGGGACAACGCTGTGACCAAAGTTTGCATTGATATGACATTCAGGAACGATCCGATTCTTCTGGACGGATCTTTACTGATTAAATTTATTTCAGCTCTAAGTATTTAATATCTAGGTGTTTTATGGGAATGTGGATCTTTCAGATCAATTTGAGAAGCAATTTTGATAGGCAAAACTTAATTTTTTTGTGTCACATAGCGCGGGGTCCTGGTCTTGACTACAACTCTGCTACTGGCTCTTTGGTTGCATGTCCTCCCCCACCCACCTTCTTTACATCCCCTTTCTGTTGGATTTCTTTAAAAGTAAAAGCCACTAGTGGCAAAAAAAAAGTGAAGTTCATGCTACGTTAGGACAGGAGACGAGATGTTTTCATCCCTGAAATTATGATGCATAGAATCACATATCCAAGTCTAAACTATGTTACAGACAGTAAATATAATAAAAATGTGCTTTGTCTGTGGCATTTTTCATTAAAATGGCACATTACTGATGTATTAAAATTAAATACGATCGGTTCACTTAATGATATTGTATTAGGGATTAGGTAATGCATTCAGCAAGTACTTTTACTTTTAATACTTAGGTACTTTTAAAATTTACTTTTACTTAAGTACAAAAGTTAATGTTGTAGTTTTACTTTTACTTGAGTACATTTTTGTCTGTGTATTTGTACTTTTACTTAAGTACATTTTTTGAGTACTTTCTCCACCACTGAATGCATGGCAGGAACCTACTGTTCCCAATAAGCAGTCTCTTTATTTATTTATTTATTTATTTATTGGGGCCTGCCCATAGCAATGCATAGGGAGAGCAGCTCCCTAAAGATCGGGAGATGAGCTGGAGGCATTAGATTCAATGATTAAGACACATTAAGTCAACGAAGTATTATCCAAAGGTTGTGAATACTTACATAAATGTGATTTCTTGTTTTTCTTTGCTTAACAAATTTGTGAAATACTCAAAACCTTGGGGGTTTTATGTAGCAAGTATCAGTTATTGTTCAGATATAAGACTTCTCTTTTCTCTACTTCAAGGCTGCACCTTTCAAAAGCCTGACCTACCAATTCCAATTCTGGCTGATTTTTTTTTTGTCTGAAATGTCTCTAAATACTGCAAGAAAGTTGCTGAGTTGGCAACAGGGGGATGACTATTGTTAACCTCGAATGTGCAGACATGACCTGGTGGGCCAGCCTGTCAGTCAAACCTCTATCACAGGAAAACAAAAGATGACAGTGGTTGATTTTTAGACCTTTGATGAGGTAGATAAGATCAGTGGATAAGATCAGCTTCACATGTAAGTATCGGCTGATCACCAATCTCCCAAAATGAAGGAAATCGATACTAACAAATTGGCTGGCCGATAAATCGGTGCACCCCTACTCCATGATTTCCTCAAACTAGCCCAAGCTAACTGGCCCTGGAAACCAACCATTCTGTAAACAATAAATTAATAATTTGTTGTTTATTATTTAGTTTTAGTGAGATACACTGATATAGTAGTTTATAAACACATACACTGGTTCAGTGTAACACCCATCAAAAACAGAAACATCGGTATGTTGGCTGATAAACAAACCTGTTGGACTTACGGTATGCTGACAGGGCATGCCAAACCAACAGAACACCAGCATCAAGCAGGGATGGACTAAAATCTAACATCTAAAATAACGTGAAAGATCTTACTGTGAGATGGTTCTGGTATGGGAGCAGCTGGGAGAGGTCGCTGGGACCTTGGTTGACTTGATGGATGGGCCATTTTGATGGGACCAACAAATTCGACGAAGGTCCCTGGGAAGTCACCTCTCTGCTTGGTGCGTTCGTTGTATCCTAGGAGCCAGCCTAGACGCTCCGGGTGCTCCTCAAAGCCATCCTCGTAGCTCTGCACTGACATCAGAGAGGCCTTGCTGATGGTCAGGAGGTCCCCTGGCTGCAGGTCCAAGTCCTCTTCTTGGTCCTTGGTAAATGTGTAGAGCACACGGTATTGGAAACCATCTGTCGCCATTTTGTTGAGCAGAGGAGTTCCTTTTTTCGTCGATAATGGAATCCTGCTCAGAAACTGAAGCTGCTGCTGCTGAGTCACCAAAGGGAGGTGTTGGTGCTGTGATTTCTAGGCTGGGGGAGCTGAAGGAAGGAGGAAAAGTCACCCAAAGCTTAGAAGCATTTTTACTAGTTTATAAGGTAGCTGCTGTAATGACTGTGGTGGCAGCGGCTTCAGAGCTGACCAATGTTGTGGACTGCTGTACTTTCCTCAGCTTGATACCGCGGTTCAGCCAAATGATGGAGCAGAGGGAGAGCATCGGCAACATATTCCTTTAAGTGGCAAAAAACGTGAGACTGGTCCTACTTTTGTGTTCTGATGAAAGATTACGAAAAGCCAACAGCCCGGTGTCGGTGGATCTCCACACTCTAAAAAGACAGATTGGAGGAAAAATGTTTGGAGTAGAGAGCTTTTTAATCCTTTAAGTTTGCTGAAATTCAGGAGAAGGAATAACTGACCTGCATAACAGAAACAAGAAACAAAGAATTAAAAAAAATAAGTTAAACAAGTGATACCAATTTGAAAATAATAAAAAAAGATGTTACGAAACCATCACAGTTACAGCTAAAAGGATGACGCTGTTCGATAAATACCCAAAGAAAGGCGGTACAGACCTACGTGAAATGAAGCTAAAGCGATGCATGAAAATGGCGAACTGCGACAGCTCCATGCATCTGTGCAGTCTACACTTAGGAAGGAGAGATCGGATGATGATGTTGCATCATAGCCAACAGCAGACTGTGACCTGGACTAGAGCCTTAGCTAAATTCATTCCCTCCGCAGAACACCTTCCACAGGAACAAGTTTCACTATGAAATAACCGTTCTTTCAAAACACATACCAAAAAGGCTGATGAACAGAAGTGGAAGGAAGGATTTTGCAGTATGAGCATGCAACCAAAGACATGAACCACAAATCAGCCAGAATGTTCCTAAAAAGGCAGGATGCTTTGCCACAGTTGTTCGTAGGACAGAAAAGCAGTAATTGTGTTGATTCAGAACTATTTTGATTTGCTTTAGTCAAAACACTTCAGTTACTCCATCACATTTATTCTTTGCAAGATAAAGCTAGTTAAAAACAAATAGTCATTAATGTGTAAAGATTTATATATGTAAATGCAGCAAATACATCATCAGGGATTATGTGTAATTGAAAACCACAATATACATAAATGCACACAGCATATATAGTTTGTGCCGAGCATCTAAAAGAAAACAGCTTAAAAAGGTTGTTTATAGTCATATATAAGAAGACTCTTCTAACTCATTCTGCCTAATAAATAAAAGGTAATTATTTTTAAATTATCAGTCTAAAAATCACAGACTGAAAACAATTTTATAGAATCCCTTATGGACTAATCAGAAGTCTATTTAGCAATCTAAGAATGAGACTAAATACAAACTATTGCTGCATTACATTTCAAAATAGAAATTATGAGACTACCATTTCCAGATTAAGTAAGACATCTATAGTTTGTGGACCTGGCAAGGACTATGGTCCTATTAAAGTCTAAACAGAATGAAATAATGTCTGAGGAGCAGGAACAAGTAGGAATAAAAAGTGTGGCAGAATAGTGACTGCGATCATCCGGTTGTTTTGGTTTATTTGCTAAAACAAAATGTGGGGTCTTTTCCAAAATGGCTAAATCCGACAACCCGAAGGCCTGGTCTGCGAGGCCTGGTGTACGCCATCGTTTCAGAAATCTCCACGAATGGACAACATTTGCAGTGATGGTGCACAAAATAATCAGCTAAACATCCAGTCTGCATGCATGAATCCAAAAGTGCATGCTTCTAAACCTTAGTCTAGCCTTTCTCTCTCCCCCATGGCATTCCAAATGCGCACACACGTTTACTGAAAACGCCTTGTGAATAAGAAAAAATAAATAAATACACATACATATATATATATATATATATATATATATATATATATATATATATATATATATATATATATATATATATATATAATTCAATATTTGGATTTGAAAGATAATGTTTAAGGTTAGGATAATACCCAGATGCAGGATCATGCAAAACTCACCCCACTTTTTGCTCAGAGAGAAGCTGGACAGGCTCAGCAAGACTCTCAGTCCCACATTCTCCAGATCGACAAGCAAGAAGTGCCAGGCTAGACACGTGGCACTGGCATACCCAACCACAGCCCGTAATCCTCACACCACCATCACCCCCCCCACCACCCACCCAGAGCCAAAACTCCTCTGCCTCATCTCTCCACCTGCTCCTCACCCCCCTAACCTGAGCCCATAAAACATGCAAAAAGTCCAGCCTTCTACTGTCCCCCCTCCCTTCGCTGTCATCTTGAGAAAAAGTCCTGTTGTTTTTCCAGTTGCCATGTTTTATTTGTTTACGGTCAAATGAAATGCAGTACAAAGAAGGCAAAAAAGAAAAAATCAAAGATTTTAAAAAAGCTGAGCACAAGTTTAATAGTAAGTTCCAGAGTAAAACAAGTCCTGCGAGGTTGAAAAGTCTGTTATGGTCCAAGTGTCTTAGTTCTGCATTACAGGTCAGCACAGCAGCTGGTCAGCTCGGCGTCCGCAGATCCATTCCCTTTTAGACACCTTCAGTCTGGGTAGAGAGCAGCAGAAAGCAGGAAAACGGCAGAGTGGGAGACGAACAGAGCACTTTCCTACCAGCACAGACCACGCAGCAGAGGGAGACCACAGGAAAATAAATAATGAATAGGCAGCAAGAAACTCACTGTTGCTAGAGAGAGTGAAAGCCAGTCCTGCACTCTGATTGGTCAATGGTCTGGCCATGTGCTCCATAGTCACCAAAGAAGCCGGGCAAATCAAGAAAACGTTCTAATATTAGAAAATGTTTCTAGGCAGTGATCAAACATCCAACCAAAACAACTCGTTTTTTCCCCCAAACTGAGCTTATTCAAGTCTTTCACACCTAGGTGACAGATCATGATTTCAGGTGGAATGGTAATTTTAAATAAATTCAACTATCCAAGGCTTGGGATGTGAAACATAACATGGAAAGACTCACGCCTGCATGTGATTTGAGAAATCCTCATGAGTCATGCTGTAATCGTGCAGTAGGGGCAAATAGACTACATCTGCAGTAACAGTAAAGTGAAAAATGCTGCACATATAATCAAGATCAAATTTAACAATAATATAAATAAAGCTTTTCAGATAAACATTTGTTTGATTCACTCTTATAATTGTATAAACTCCAAGCTTGAATATTTTTAAATGTGCTGTTATGAATACCAAATGGATTGTGTGCTTCATTGAAGGGATCAACTGTTTTATATACCAATATTCTTGAGATTTAACTATTCTCTTTCACTGGATGATTTTTTCTGTTATATGGTATCCTCTGAGCATAGAAATCAAGGCGGGAGGCGCTAATTACAAAGCTACAAAAGCTAAACCAACCTGATGAAGGAAATATGTGCAGAATCAAACATGTTTCCAGTCTGAGCCACAGACTGGTACGTTCATTTGTTCATAATTTAGGTTAGTATGAGACGTGAAGCTGACAGCACAGTTAACTGGATAAATACCAGTGGTCTTTCTGTGTGGAGTTTGCATGTTTCACCCAGGCATTTGTGGGTTCTGTTTCAGGTTCTCCTCAGTTTCTCCAGGTTAACAGGAGCACCCCCCACTGACTTCTGGAGATAGGCACCACGCCCCGAGCTGGTTCATCTACCTGCAACAATAACCAGGTAGAGACAATGGACGGATATTAAATAACAAAAGCATTTTGTAGGAGTGAGGTTGGCTGCTACAGAACTGGCTGGAGATTCAGTTTTGATTCTTTTTACTTAAAGGACAAGCTGGTGTAGCCACAGAGCATACATTGATTTTTTTTTTCTTTTTTTACAAATCCAGTATACCATTCAGATGTATATGAATGGACCATAAAGCGAAGCTGTTGGGATATCTCTTCTGTTCAGAAGAGCTGTACAAGACAGTACCAGTCTACTGTCACATCTCAGATGCTGTGCGGTGTTTAGGACAAGCAGAATGCCCAGGCAGTTGCATGTGGACTTAAGCTGATTTTTTTTTTTCAGTATCATTGAAATAGTGCTGAGAACTTGATGTCATTTAATTATTTATTTGTACAAACTACTGGTACCAGCACTCTGCACACAATCACTGGATTATCAAAAGGATTTATGACATTAATTTAAGTTTTAAGTTGTTGCAGCTTTGCTTACTGTTTAAAGTCCTAAAAAAATTTCCAACTTCAGTTTATTAACTAAATTTGTAACATTTAATCTCTAAGGAGAACATATGTAAATGATTCACTGGGATGTGCATTTCTAGACTGAGTAACATTTAAAACGGTGTTTACATTGATTTCTTGTCAGCTTCTTCAGTTTTTTTTTTATTTTCAAAAAAGGTATATAACCTAAAACTTTTTGTGCAAAATTTGCATCAATATTGCTTATATTTTAGCTTATCAGAAGATATGAAAAGTGAATACATTTTTACATTCACAGTACCCAAGGTGAAAGTTTGTCATACCTCCTGGTCTTTTTCTGATAGCAATTTTTCTGGTGCCTCCGCCATTTTTCTTTACAATGTCACAAACCTCTCAGTCTCTCTCCTCCTCTGTCAGCTTTGTACACCAGTGTGCCTGTGTAGTCTGCTTCTTTTACACAGCTAACTTCTTGATCAGTTTGAGCACTGCTGCCAACTAGTGACTGGAGGCTTGTTTGTCGTTCAGGCATATTGTACCCTCCCACCCCCACCCAACCAACACCTCAGTGCACCCCACTGAATCCCAGTATTGCAGAACTGCTCTAGTAGGAACAAATTGTGATCTGTTGTCTGTTTTGAGATAATATAAAAAGAGCAGAAGAATATCAAGAACAGGTGCTCTTATTTTAAAACCTCAGATATTAACACACTTAAGTCCTCATTAAACATCTACATCAGTGACATGCAGTTAGAGGAGACTCACCTGTCACCATGAATGACAAGTAAAATAGGTATCATATTTTCTGGACTATAAAATTGCACTTTTTTCTTAGTTTTCCTGTTTTTAAATCTTGACATCTTAGAATTTATGATTGGCCACAAATGTGAAGAGACAATGTTCAGGGTGAAGCAAAAAGTACCATACCAGTGCTGTGGAGAGCATGCACATTGAAAAGACAAAAAACAATCAGAAAAATATAAAAAAAATACATTTGAAATAGAACCCAACCAGGAGGACTGGTCTCTATGGCAATCATCTCCATTGAAACAGTCAGAAGTTTAAAAAGAAGGCAAGCATGGAGGATTTTATGATGTCCATGGAGGATAGGCGGATGGACTTTGTATGCAAACAAAGGTGAGAGTTTGCATTAATTTCAGTTTATAAAAGAGAGCCAAAGAATCTAATATTATGACCTAATATTAAATATTTTGTGTTCTATCATTTTGCTGAATAGTATGGAATTGATTAAAGCATAATAAGCTACCAAAGCAACTAAGCATTTCAGTTAAGGTCAAAATATTTTGACTTTAACATGGCCTTATACATTTGTATATCCAACTGGAGAGAAGACGGTGCCTTACCAGCCATGATGAACCTCACCAGTCTACAACATATTACTGATGTAGGCATCACAACATACAAGACAGCATCTAATTAACACCAAGTGATCTAACTTAAAAACAGTCATTAGACTTTATGAGCAAAATATTAGGCAGCTACTTTGTTATCCTTATGCCTTGCCGATGGATACATGTTGGCCTCAGTCTAAAATGTCCATATGGATCTGAAAAACCTGCTGCACCACAGGCCTGAAGAACAGGTGAAACAGCACCAGACGTGACTATTCATTGTTCCTGCCAGAAATGTTGACATGACCGTTCCTGAGATTTCAGTTACGGTACTGTTTTTCAAAAAGACAAATTAAAAATTAAAACTTGAATCTTTAAACAAAGTTACTGTTTTTTGTAGAGGACACAGAGACACCGTTTAAGTTTATTTAGGTTTAAATGTTATAATCAACTCATATAACTAGGCTCTTTCACTTAAATGTGTTCATGGCAATGAAAAGAAATGCCTACCTTAACACCATTTACAAGTATCAGTTAAACCAATCAGCTAACGTAGGGCTCTATGGAATCTGTTTTATTTTCCAAATTACGTTGCTTCCCCAAAAAACATAATTTTTTGGGGGGGAGAAAATTTGTTTTTGTTTTCCCCGTGGAAACGCCTCAGCCTAGCACAACCCCACTCCCAGTCTGAGCTGCTTTCAGTTGGATTACTCTGGCTAATGTCACCGAGACACAACTGCAAAAACAAACAGAGCCTGATGGGGGCGTCAACTGGATTTGGGAAGGGTCGTAGGTGAGCTGAACAGGAAAACAGGAGACGGATGTCAGGGAGGCACCTTTGGCAGACGAAACGTACCTGCTGAGAGATGATGGGAGGAGAGAGGCAATTTTTTTTGGGGGGGGGAAATTACCCCACTTTTTGGGATAATTTATAATATTATCCCAAAAAGTGTGTAATTATGGAGTAAATAAAAAAACAATCCAATAAATCAATAGCCTGAGTTCCACATTTTTCTGTTTAGGTTCTACAGAAATGTGGTTCAATAGAGCAGATATTAAACCTTTTTACAGTCAATTAATGCACTGTATGTTCAAAACAGTAGTCGTTATTATATATACTGTTCCTGAGTCAAGAAAATAGATGCCATAAAAAATATTTTTTGCAACATGTCCAGGCTGCTAGAGAGCAAAAAGGGTGAATAGAGTACAGCAAATGTGATTTATTTAATCTTTAACTTTTAAAATCTGGAGGTGTGAAACTTGCTGGGTTATGAAACACAGCACACCTCAGAGGTAAGGATCTAAATTCTATCAGGAATACACATAAAACTGCTGCTAATCATGTTGGCTGCTAATCTGAAATGGTAAAAATGACTAATTTCACTAATAGATGGCTCCTCAGTGCTCATGTCCGGAAATAGAAAACAACAACAACAATAAAACATATTTTAATGCCATTTGTTTATTGTTTTTCTTATAATTCTTTAAGAAAAAACAGATTAGGCCAAAATTGGTATTGGAAGTTAAAAACTTTATAAAACTGTAGATTGGCAGTCTGCCACAAATCTTGATCAGTGCGACTTTTAAATAATCTTCAGTGTCCCATTTATACATAGAAAAAAATACTGAAGCAAAAAATGTCACTGCCAAAAGAGCTAATAAATTTACACTAGTTTTATAAATGAAGTACTACAAGTTAAATTTTCTGTTATTTATACATTAAGATAAAACTTAGTTTTGTCTCAGCTCATGTTTTACAGAGAACAGTGAGCAGTGTGAAAGAGGACGGACTTTTTGGGTGCATTCTGGCTGACTCGGTAATTAAGCCACATATAAATGGTTTTATATACAGCTTAGTTGTTTTATGCAAAACAATAGCACGATTTAGAGTCACTGTTACTGCTAGACGGAAACCATATCCAAAAAAACAATCATCTTCTCTACTACGCAAGGCCTACATCATGTTCTAGCATGAAGTATGTGCACGCATCTTAGTATAAAACACACGCACGCTACAGGCTGATTAAATGTAATTTTACCGTCGCAACAAAGAGCAAAAAGCTGAAAAAAAGTATTATGAAGAAAATACGAACAACAAACACCAAACGGACAACTTAGCAACTAGTTACACTTAATGATTTATTTGGTTATTAGAGCCATGCTTATATAAATACACAAACTCAACAAGCTAAACATTTAATTTTAAATGTATTTAAAGTACTTTATTTAGCTATTGACTGTAAATCAACATTCTATACACGTCATTGTCGAGAAGCGCTAGCACAGAGGAACGTGCGAATAGACCAAATTATACTTTTTCCAGCAAAAATTTCAGAGCAACAGAAAAAAAAAACACAGGGGAAAAATGTGGAAAAATAAACTTTAGCATTGACAAACAACGCAAGCATGGCTCTGTATCCACACGGCACAGTAACAGAATTGAACTTCCACCATTTTCCAGTACATTGGCAACTGCCTTCCCTGCTGTACTGAAAATGTGCATTAAGAAAAACTGAGAAAAACTCACCCGCGGACTCAAAAAACCATGTTTTTTTTTTAGTCTTCTCGCTTTTTCTGCAGTGGGGCTTTAACAGTCTCGAAGCGACCGAAGAGAAGTCTGCTGTGTCCCGACTGCAAACGGTTGTGTTCTTGGTGTGTCAGAATCTCCTGGCAACAACTCTGATTTAACTTTTAACTGCACCGTACTTCTCCGGTTCATAACTCCCTGGCCCTACGCTCAGCCATTTTCCAGCTCAGCACGGCGCAGGGAAGGAGAGTGCGTGGGAACTACTGAGCTGTGAACGAAAACGAACGAAACCACGCGAAAAAGACCGAACGATTTCAGAGAGCTCCATCTTCTAAGCTGGAAACCTGAAACTACCAATCAATCTCCATCTGTATTTGCCTGCACTTTATTTAACGTCACTGTAAACTACCTCGTACTACAAAGAACTATTGTTTGTAGTTCTTTGTAGTACGAACAATAAACTTTTTGATAAACTGTGGTCTATTTCTCGCTTTTCTTAATGTTCCATTTCTACTCCTGTCTACATAAGAAAAACAGATTTTTTTAGTGCGAGTATTCAATTATAACTATTAAAATTATTAAAATTAAAATCAAACATGTTAGTTAATATGTTTGATCATAAATAAGTGCTTTCGTTTCTGGCCCCAAATCATACCTATGCATTTTCAGTAAGATGATTCTTTGCCAAAACATGAGCCAGATGCAACTTCATAAACTCTAATAATAATAAAGCCACCATAGCTTTGACAAGGTAATTGTCCCTTATGTTTTCCTATAACTGGATAGAATATTCCTTATCTGGGGTCTATGTTTGCAATGAACCTAAAGCAGAAAGATCTTAACAGGTTTTAGTTGGGTATGCATTACTTGCAAGCATTGCAACACTCTCTAGTATGATGCTTTTCCTAATATCACACTTTTCCCAAACACACATGTGACACAATTATCAAGAACACCGGAGCTCCTCAAGGGTGCGTTCAAAGCCCCTCCCTTTTACCCTGTAAAATGCCACGTCCAGGGCCACCCACAGCTCGATCATGTCTGGCAACACCACAGCACTAAAGCCCCAGTCTCTAACACTGATGAGTCAAGATGCAGGAACTAACTAGATTACCTTTACAGAGCAGTGACATGATTGCAAATGTTGATTCAGTCAACAGTTGTTCTCATTTGTTGTGAAGTGTCCAACAGAGAACAGTATGTCTGAGATCTTTAATGTTTTAAGAAGGAACATCCAGGGGTGAAAGTAGGCGGGTACAGTCGGGTACTGCGTACCCCTAAAAGATTTAGCGGGGGTACGCAGTACCTGCAAGGGAGGGGTGTGGCTGTCTGCTGTAAATAAATAAATAAATCAATAAATAAATCAATGGGTGCATGTGCAGCCACAATCATTCGAGACTGATTAGTTTTTCAAGAACAATTTAAAACACGACTTAATCAGTTAATAAATAGCTTCCGCCCCCCCCCCATTTCATATTGTTTCTGAGCTGTTCGTGCTTTACTAGAGCAGGGTGCAATACGTCAATCTCGACGGTAGGTGACAAACTGAACGCCGCCAGGACGCTGAGACCAGCACGTCCTCCTCTGACTCCTTATCAAAACTTTCGTAACTTTATTAAAGAACAAAAAATAAATAAAATAAATAAAAATCAACAAGGTGTTCATATTAATGACCCAACAAAAATAATAATCTCAGTAATTATTGTTTTTACAAGGTTGCGCATATATGTGCGTTTCGGTTCCATTACCAAAACAACTAGCAGAGCAGGAGTTTAAAATTAACTAGTCAACCACCGCTGTGTTCAGGGGGAGCACTTATTAATAATCGCAAAATAAATATCAAGCCTGAAAACCCTAATAGCGTAACGGACTGAATGTTGCCACGGCAACGGGTGTGCTTAAATGACAGAGAGAGACGGAGAATAAAAAGGTGAGTGGTTTTGAGTTGATCACCTGTTAGGGTTGTTTTACCTTTGTTTACCTTTGCTGTTACCTCGTTCTTTGTGAGTATACGTCATTCACAACAAACATCAAACACGGTAAATATGTTTCATTAAGTATTTAACAAACAAATGGCTTCTACCGCGATAATTATGTGACATTAAATCAATTGTCTAATATTTAAAAAAATAGTTTGGGCATTCCGCTGGAGATAGGTACCAGGACCCTTCCCGACCCCACTAGGTACAAGGGTGTATAGAAAATGGATGGATGGATAGTTTGGGCATCTCGGTTTGAGCTCAGAGTCTGAGAGGCTTTTCCTTTATCAAACTATTTTTTTTTTTGCCTCTTATTTAGTGGAAATATTGATGAGATTTTCTCCAAAATGATAACCTTTTTCAATCTTTATAGCACCACTGTTGAAAATGAGGCTCTAACATTCACAAATGACATTGAAATAAAATCAAGTCCAACATCTGGTTTGAGGTGATTCCTCTGGAACCTGTTGGAGAAAAAATATCCCAACTTCAGAAAATGAGCTTTAACCTAACAGAGCTCCGTGGTTCCTCCTGTCAGTATGAGAGTCAGGGTGAGGAGGCGCCATGTTGGGAAGACGAAGTGGAAGCTGCAGGATCTTCAGAACAAACAGGTCATGATGCTAGGCTATTGATTATCCCTCTGTCTGGACATAGGATCAATTTAACCAGTTTAAAAGCTAAAATGAATGGTTAGTATATGCCAGACATGGAAAACTAGGATGCACTCCATGCCATGATGTTCAGAATTTAGGTCTCATGGCATCTCAACGTGTCAACATTGCAGCCAGTGGACTGAGGGAAATACAGCTCCATTCTGTAGCAATGCAAGAGCTACCCAGCTTTTATCACTTCACAAAAAATTTCATCAGCACAGAAACTCCAAAGCACAGAAAGAAGCCGCTCCCCGGCTATATATGTACTATGACATACACTTTGTCATAGTACCCCCAAGAATTTAAAACTACTTTCACCCCTGGGAACATCATGTCTGTAACAGCAGCCATAATACTTGTGGTTTTGAAGTTTTCTATGTTGAAGCAAGAATTTGAGTTGTAGCTATTAACAGTGCATTAAAAACAGTAAAATCAAACCTGTAACACTAAAAGGGATTTTTTAAGACATAAGCAATTAATAAAAAAACTGAATAAAACAAATATGTTTAATAATGGTTCAATTACAACCACTTTAAAATTAAATTAAAAGGCATTCTGGCATATATTTTTCACCAGAATAAAACTATGAACAGGAAAATGTCTAGTGGACACATATGGCCGAAAATCATTCCCTAGCAAATGTCATTCAATCAAGAGATTTTACAAGATCAAAGTAGTGTCAATTAAAAAGTAATTTATGGTTATACTTTTAATGGGAAGCCAAAAAAAAAAAAAAAAAGCATACCGTTTACCAAATGAATCTTTGGTAATTAGCTCAAAGTCTCTTAAGGTTGGAACACCTCTTTGCAATTACCCTAATCATTAGGTGATCCTTACTCTAATTGCACAGATTCTATTATGAATTCATGTTTGATCTCTCTCACAGATCCACTCCAAAACAGTAATATTACTGTATGTCTGAATAAACATGTTCTAAGACTGGTTTAATTTTAAATCTGTCAGGTGTATGAATAATTGTGGGCTTATTGTATTCTAACATTTTAAAGATAAGTTAGTTGTCTCATATTTCAGGGTCTTCACACTCTCTCTCTATGCCACGCTGCATTGATGCAGTAATTCATGCAAAAGGAGCCCCAAGTGTTCAGTGCATAGAATTTTACTGACACTTGTATATTTTTCTTTAATCTAATGTAATATTTCAATTCACTGAATTTGGGCGTTTTATTATCTGTCAGTCGTTATCAGCACATTACAAGAAACAGGCTAAGCATATTTCACTGTGTGTGTAATAAGGTGTATGAGTTTCACTCTCTGAAATAAGTAATGCAAACTATTGATGTATTCAGTCAAACTAGTCATTTAGCTACATGCTCACTAATCCTCAGTATTCAGCTCCATATTTGAGGTAAAAGAAAAAAAGTTTAAATTCAGATGTTTTTCCAGATTCTTTATGTTGCCTCTAAATACAACTTATACATGTATATATCTGTTGCTGTGGTTTCCCTGTTTTGTTTTCTTTTCGCGGGTCTGGAGATGGATTCTGGGGTGTTGACTTGTGTTCTCTTTATGCTTCTTTCTGTCCTCCACTCCTTTCTCACACAGTTAATTCTGTGCCACACTGCCAGACAGGACATGTACATAATAAAAAAAGTAGAATTGTTTTTATCCCTTCTGTTGTCACTCCATACTTTACTATTTAGCTTGTGTTCTTGTCAGCAACTGTCGATTCATTAAGAAAAAGAACATTCAATTTTTGAGGTGTGGCAGCTACGAGTTTCTAATTTTGAACTCAACATGGTTTAAATTTTTAAAATAAATATGCTTTAGAAAAGAAAACCCCTGCAGACCTATGTTAACATTCTGGTTATAATGTTTTAAGTGTACACAGCCTAAAGCTGCTTTACCCACAGTTTCATCAAAGCACAGTAATTATCAAGAGGAAGACACGACAAGGCAAAAGATTTGTTTCGGCCAGGGCTCGAGTCCTTTGCATTTAATTTATTTCAAGCACTTTTAATATGAGAATAATTAATATCACACCAGTCTGAAGCAGACAACCATGTGGTACGCTTTTCCCAATTGCTATTAGTTAATTTGGGAGGAACACATTTAATTCACAAAAATTTAAGTAGAAAGTTTTGTGTGAATAAACAGTGTTCCAGAAACAAGGAGACTCCGCTGATCCTAATTCACTAAGTGACAAAAAAATACTTCAAATACAAATGGATGAACATGAATGGATACTGCTGAAGAACTTCCCACCAATTTCTACTCTTAAACTGTGGAAAATTCAAAAGTTTATTTAATCCTGAATCATGTGCAACTTTTCTCCCGAGCTCAGCTTCTTTTACCAATCCAAGTTCAATCTCCCATTACTGTGGGAAAAAAAGTTTATACAATGACGCAGACAGGACTAATTAAACATTTTCTGAATTTAAAGAAAAGGTGATGAGTGGAGAAAAACAACCAAGTCCCTTGTGTTCACACATACAAAACATTTAAATCTGAAATCAATGTCTCAGAATGGTGACTAACCTTTTCACACATTTAAACATAAAACTGTAGAAAAAAAGATGACAAAAATCTGAATTGAACGGCAGAAGGAGATTGATTTTATCTGACTCCATCTACTCTCAAGGCCACAAAACATCACTAGAACACAGCTACTATAAGGTCCACCATTATACAGTATAAGTCTATAGCATAGGTTATTATTAGCACTGAAACAAGACAGTTCCATAGCAAAATATACAAAAGTTCACCTGTTCCTTCATCCGCCTGTGGAATTCTGAAGACTCATCTACGACTGAACAGAAACCAGGACGACTTAGCAGAAAATGTAAACCGTTTTTCATAAAAACACGCTAAAAATTCAATAAAAGTCAACTAAGCCATGTTTGTTGATGGCGTCAAGGCATGAGAAGCAGGCTGGAAGCACGAACGCGCACACACACACACACACACAGAGAGAGACAGAGAGACAGAGACAGACAAAGTCCCAACTTGTTCTCAGTCAGAGAGCTCCAGCAGGTTCAACTCCAGAGGAAGAGACTTCATCTAGACTATAGTATCACTCCTGATAACCATAGTATCACTCCTGATAACCATGCTAAGGCTACAGCTAGCTTTGGCAACATGGTATGTCGATGTATACACAGTACTCAGGATTAACGGGTCTTGATGTGAGGCAGAAAGCATGTGGTGAAGTTCTATAGTGCAACATGTGAAGAGAAGCAGGTGTTTTCCTGACTGCACTGCCCAGCGACCTGCCGTCTGGCTGAAACATCAAAGGCCTTAATAAACAGAAACAAGTCTAAAAGGCCATAAATAAGTTTCTTCAATGAAAATAAAATATTTACAGACTAAATCAATTACAGGTGCCACAGTGATCTGAGAACTAAGAGAGGAAGTAAACAGTTTAGCAGTCAGTGTCTGTCTGTCTTGTCTGGGGCCAGTGATGGAGGGAGGGAGGGACAGTGGGTAGATGGATGGATTTCTTGTCTTCTGATAGAATATTGTTGACTTTATCACAGTTTCGTTGGTTCATGCAAGGCCATGTGATGCGTCGTTTGGGGGAGAACTAAAACCCTTCTTTGCCTTTAGACTTTGCTTTCTGCTGAGCTCCGCCTCCGTCCGCCGTCCCTCTGGACTCCACCGGAGACATGTTGATCCAGGACGCTGTAAATGCTTCTGGCTTCGGGCTCGGCGTCTCCTCCGCCTCTTCCAGGTCAAAGTTCAATTCCTGCACTGCCTCTTGTTTCTTAAACGAATCCCTTCGCTCTGACAGAGCCAACTTCCTCATCACTTCCTTGGGATGGTGGCCACTGACCCGGTGCTGAGGCGAGCTGGTGGTGAGCCGCTGGTGGTTCCCACCCACGCCGGCCAGGTCGTGGGCCTCCCTCTGCCCCCTGAGGCTCAGCCCCTGCCGGCCGTGTTCGCCCACACACACGAAGCTAGTGGTGGTGTCCCCTTCTTCGTCCTCCAGGCCCTCCCTCTCCGATAGCGGCATCTCCATGGTGTGGCGGCGGGTACTATATGCCTTCCTTTCTCCATGGTAACCTCCCTTACCTGTCTTGTCTCCCGTCAGCTTCTCTGCAGATTGTACTCTCTTGAGCAAGGGTGAGCGTGGCGGTTCTACGTTGCGTGGGCGTACCGAGTGGCGAGCGACCGTGGGGGGGGACAGTGTCTTCCCGTGGAAGCCCTGCATGGACTTGGGATGGCTCTGGAGACAGGATGGAGAGCACTGAGGAGAGGGCGGCTGAGGGGGGGGGATGCAGGCCAGAGGGGAGGGGGGGATGCTGCTGGTGGACTTGCAGCGCCCAGCTTTGGCGTAGCGGCCATGAACATGGAGGGAGCTGGGGCGTGCCTGTGGCACCGGTGAGTTGGGTGAACTGGAACTTGGAGACGAGCTGGAATCTGATGGAAAAGGACAGAAAAAAAGAACAAGTTCAGATCTAGCAGAAATGTTTCCTCTACAGCAACACACACACACATACACTCTGACTCGGGCTACGTTCACGCAGCAGACCAATCATCCAAGTCAGACTTCTTCACCACAGGCTGAACAGACCAATTTTGATACTTTCACCTCAAATCTGATCTGAACCACTTCCATATGTGGAGCTACATCAGATTTTATGTATCCGATCTGCAGTCTGAACAGTCACATCACGTTCCTTCTGACTTTTACATCGGTGATGTGAGACATACGTCATAATTCTGCACCAGAAGAAGCAAGATGGTAAATCTGGATGTAAACAATGGCTGAAAATTATAATAATGAAATGATGTAAGAAGTCAGAGTCAGTGAATGCATTACATCCCAATCACCACATCAAACAGAAGTGGGTCAGAAGCTGCAGTCAAGGCTCCACTAAAGGCTGTGGCTGTTAGCTGGGTTTTCTGTTTATCAGCTTCCTTCGTCTGGTGACGAACTGCTCACCATGCTGTCGCTCTAAACAACTAACATCCATCTGGATGCTATGCGGCAGCCATATTTACTGCCATAAACAGAGTGCTACTGTTAGGTTATTCATCTAAGCATGCAGGTCGCTTTGGGGTCGGAAACTGTTCACACAGAAGTCTGACTACAGTCGCATTTTTTTTTTTTGCATGAACTAGTAGTATCATGCAAAAAAAAAAAGTTGGATTTCAGAAAAAAAAAAAAAAAGGCAAGTGAGCATCCAGAGCTGCCACATGAAGGCAGCCTAAAGTTCTCACCTCCAGAGTGGTCAGGGCCCGGGGAGCGGCACGGCGTGGAGGGCCCCGGGGACAGGCTCGGTGTGGGGGAGCCGGAGAGGCTGTCGCTGGACGATTGGGGGAAGCCGGAGGAGAAGCTGCGGCTGCTCTGCATCGGGGGCGGAGCTGTGTGCTTCGACAGCTTCTTAAAGATGCGACGCCTAGTACTGGACAAAAACAACAAGTTAAGGTGTGCTAACAGCCTGACTGTTTAGAACATTTCCCAGACAACAAGTGAAGTCGCCCACCTGTCCTGCCCATCCTTCTTCTTGCTCTTCTTGCTGCGCCTCACCATCTTGGCCCTGTAGCTGGCCTTCCTGGCTGGGCCCACCTTGATGGAGGTGTTCTCCAATGCAGTTGTTTGCAAAGTCACCTTGTTGCCACTCTGTCCAAAAAGAGCATAGCAAACAGAAAGGGGTATGAATTGAGGCCAGCTTTATTAGATGTGTTTGTTATGGGGCTTAAGAGACTGGGAATGAAGGGAACTGGCATCTCTGTATTTTTTCTTGTTTTTCTCACCTGCAATGTCTCCGACTGCAGAGGCAGAGGCAGGTTTACACTGCCCTGCATTAAGTATTCATAATCTGTAAATTTGCATTATTACCACAGACTTTAATGCATTTCAAGTGAAAGGAGGAGGAAATATGAACAAAGAAGGGGTAAGAATTGGTATAGGCCAAATTTGGAATCAGCATTTTAGACTTTTTAAAGTCTAACCTGGTTTTTGGCCGATTGACAATCGGTCAAAAACCTGCAATTGGTACAGCCCTACACAGAAATGTAAAACAGATCAGTAATTTAATGGTGAGCAATGGGAGGAAGTTAAAAGCTTTATCTCAGAGGGCAAATAGAAGATATGGTTAAACAATCACACTACCATTACCTAAATTACACCACAAGGCTTGAATGTTGGCTTAACATGATAGAAAAGTATTAATTAGAATAAGAACTGATATTATTTTGGTGGACGGCAAATGATAAACACTTTACTAGCAGCAAACAATCAGATTTTAATCTGGCAGGATAGAAATTCTGGATCCAAATGTCCAGAAGGGAAGAAAACATTTTACACAGTAAGATGCTGCTTCTGTAAAAAATGAAAGTGCTAAAAAACAACTGTTTCTCACCAAGGACAACATCATCATGAAATGTTATGGCTGCTGGATGTTTAACAAGTAAAATTATAAATTATTTATTAGCACAACTGATTGTTCCCAATCCAATCAGCTGCACACAGTCCTACATCTGTCTATGAACATAAGGTTTAGGGTTTTAAAGCTTAAAATGTGACTTGAACCAGAGCAGGGTTAAGCTAGGCATAACGTTATTCCTAGAACAGAGTTCCAGGTAAACAGGATGCTGCATTATTGAACGAACAACACCTAAAACAGTCCAAAGCTTCATGTTGTTCCCATACCTTGAGCAGAAGCTCCACCACCTCAGTGTGGACCAGACCCTGGACTGACTCCCCATTGACGTGGGTGATGAGGTCACCCGCCCTCAGTCCTGCCTCGTGTGCTGGACTGCCATCCTCAACGGACTGAATCCAAACCCAAACACAACAGAAACAATTAGTCTTTCACTTTCTGTTAGGATCCTACACTAAAAAATCTCATGATATGAAACAAACATGAACATAGAGCCTACTTTGCTTGCCTGTTATTGCATCACCGGAGTTTAATTTCCAAACAAAAGGAAAAAATAATGTCACATTGATGTGAAATTTTAACATCTACATAAAATTTTGACCGACTTGCTTCCAGAGCCAGTCAGATGTTTAAATACTGTATGAATGTTCCATTGAAGTTACAGTATGCAACTTAAAAATATGTTTTTCCATATTTGTTGTGGTGACAGTTTGCTATGAGACAGATAAATGAGAAACAACTCACTGATGACGTTTCTCTGACATCGGTGGCCATGCTAACTGGTGTTAGCAATTCATGACATTATCTGGTAACAGGGACAACCTGTAGTGTAGTGGGGGGAATGAGCAATGTGCTCAAGAGGGAGATTGACAGCCCTAAGACCCTCCTCCTGACTCTGACTGGTTGTTTCTAGTTAGTACTGGGGCAGTGGGAGCAAGCACAGCTCCATTTTTTCACAGACTATTGTATTTGTCTCACACTGTCACGACAAAGTGACAGTGTCAACAAATGTTCAAAAAAAATTATACATATATATATATAATTTTAATAAAAGGTTCATACTGCAACTTTAACCATGAGCTTTTAAAGATACATTTCAACAAACCGTTAGATGGAAACAACTTCAGTTAGTTGTTTCCAAAAGCAACACAGCAGATTTAGCTATTTGATCACAGGAATCATGTTGGAGGAGTCTGGTAAAGGCATTCACACACAATGAAACAGTTCCACTGTCAAGCATGGCAGTGGCACCATTATAATATTCTACATCTGATCTTAAATCAGCAATCAGACAGCTGGATGTTCCAACTGAACAATTATCCCCCAAAATTCTAACCGGATTTGACATTGATAAAATATTAATCTTCTGGAACGCTGCAGACCTCAGCCCTGCTGAAAATTAGACTGAGGTATCATTAAACGTCTGGAACAAGACCACAGAAATTCAAATGAATCAAATCAAAATGGATTCATTTTGATTCAATGTCTATTTGATAAAGTTCACAATAAATTCAACTATAACCCCCCAGTTGTTTTTTTTCTATTGCGCGACTATACTGACGTTGTGTGAAACCTTACAAAATTGGTTCAAATGCATCACTGAAAGTGCAAAACATAACTGGTGTTTAAACGCTGATGATGAGTTCATGTAACTTTCAGAGGAGGATTGTCCTGGCTGGACCACCTACCCAGACCATGTGATGGACGGTATAGATGTCGCTGTCCCCCATGTAGACCCTGATGGCTCGCAGGGCAAAGCCAAACCTCCTGCCAGAGCTGTGGATGACCACCGGGGGCCTGAGGCAGCTGATGCTGATGGGCAGGTCCCGACTGGGGGACGAGTCCCGGGAGGACGGGTTGGACGAAAGGGACAGGGATGATTTGGGACTTAGAGGAGGACCAGCCGAGTCATCTGGTTACACAACAACAACAAAAAAAACAAACAAAAAAAAAAAACTGAAATGATTAAATGATTATGTCACTCTGACAGAGATTGCACCATTATATTATCACTAGCTATCTTTCCATTACAGTATGTGCTAAACCTTATCTATATTCCTTGTCTATATTCAAAAAAACTGAAATTTTTAACCGTATGAATGTTTTAGTAAAGATGCAATTATGGTGTTTTCATTAATTAAGAAGCGTGAATAAGATAGTTCACACGATAAGTCAATAAAAAACACTCCACATTATCATTCCCTTACTACTTCCTGTCGTCATCTTCCTTTCCGCCAGTAGTAACACCCGGCTGTTTATCATGTGACTTGTGTGATACAAAAAAGTTTCCGTTGCAGTTTTGTGAAATACATCTATTTCAATAAGGCTGAAAGACCAGCTCATCCCAGCGAAAAAACTCTTTAGCAAAAACTGTGTTTTTCAAATCTGATGCGTTTCCATTAAGCAAATTTATTGTCAATTTATTGTAATTTGAATTTGCGCAACTATATGGTCAATGGAATGCAGCAGTTGTTCCACACAATGGTGTCATGTCCTCCCTGCCAGGCAGTAGACACAGCATCCCAACATGACGGTCCTACCTGGGGTAATGATGAGGGACAGACCAGAGATGGAAGCAGACTTGGGGACATTTCCAGCAGGGGACCTGGGTTTCTCTGGGGTCTCCAGCTGGTGGGCAATGCGTCGTGACGCCCCTCTGCGGAACGATGGCCGTGTCCCCGTGCTGTTGCTCCGCAGACGGATCCGCCTCAGGTTGGAGACAATCCCGTCTAGGAGCCAGTGCAGAGTGTGAGTGCGGGCATTCTAATAATGAGCCAGAGAAGAAAACAGAAAGGTGCTTTTACCTTCCTCCTTAGTGGGGATGGCGAAGCGAGTTGCCACGTCCAGGCTTTGCGTGCTGTTCATGACCAGCGGGCTGCCGCTGCGTTCTGAATGTGACGAGCTGGAGGAAGCACGAGGACGAAGACTGCACACACAATGCGAAGCAGAAATGTTACGGTTTCAGTGACACTGGGAGAAATTTGGTAAAAGATTGTTGTTAAACTCATGATAAATAATATGAAATGGAAATAGCAGATGGAATCTAATTTTTGAGAGTGATTCTTTATTTCAAACTGCATTGGGAGGCTTATAACGATGTAAAAGCTAAAGACTAAAACAATGGTAATACTAAATCAAATTAAGTATTTACTAATGTTAAGAAAATAAACTTAAAATGTGCTAGTTTTAAAACTTAACCACATGTACAATATTAGATAAAATTAATAGTGTTTTAAAGAAAATTCGCTCCAAACTACATCCATGGTTCAATCAGTGTAATCTCTTATGTAGGATATTTCTATTGAAACATAATACACTAAATTGAATTAAAATAATTTAGTTTGTAGTTCTCTATAATTTAAAACACAGCGAGTCTCTCTGTGGACTGAGCAGGTATTCACAGGGGGTCGTGGCTGTGTGTGTGAGTTTAACCTTTTGACCACCTTGATAAGACTTAAACAGCTGGTGTAAAACTGAATGCAACATAGAATATCTGTAAAACACAATCTAATTTGTAATCTCTCCTAGTTGTTAACAACATGTCTTGATTGAATTAGCCTAATTATAGTTTTTGGATTAATAACTTATTCTGCCCTATTGACCTTTATGTTACCTGTGGTTACAGCAGATTGCCTGCTAAATCTTTTGATCTGCCCTTAGTCTGTGTGGCAAAGAAACAGGAGATGTTCCAGCTTTTACACTGATCTGTGAAAGGCCATAAAACAACATGAGTTCAAGCCAGTGGAGGAGAAGCTCTGCTTCCACTTTGTTTAGATAAAGGAGACAACTGATGTTTGATCTTGAAAACAAATTGTAGGGAGTTTCTAATTTTTAAGAGGGTCCGAGACAGCTCCTGGTTGGATGAGCAAAGATACGCCTTATTTGAATAAATTAAAGAGAAGAATATGCCTTTACTATAAAAATTTGTGCATGTGAGGAACAAACCATATTTTGCTTTTGCAATTCTCCAATTCTTCTTTGCTTTTTGTTTGTCGTTTCCATCTTTTGACCTTTTCTCTCTCTCAGGTAAATTCATGTATTGTTTGTGCTTTGGGTTTTCTGATGTGCTTTTGTGGTGATAGTATGCATCTGTCTTGAATAAATGCTGATTATTGGGACGCTGTTATCTCTGTGTGATCTCAGTTCTTTGCGCACAGCATTTTTTTTTTTATCCGGGTATATGAGAGGATATAGCGAGACTATAGACTGGAAATGGTGTGAAATCCACCGGCGGCATTAGCGCCCAAACTGACAAGGAATATTTATAATTCATCTTCTCTTAACACTAACAAGGGAAATAAAAACAAATCTAGAGAATTGGCTGAACTGGGTGATGTGCTCCATCTTCCTGGTTTTAGTCAAAACATCAGCAGCTAGAGGATTGATTTTTTTAAGCAGACCTGAGAAGACATTGCTGCAGCAATCAATGCAACTAAAGATAAATGATTTCTCTAGATCTTGCTGAGACATCTCCTCTAATCCTGGAGATGTTCTTCAGGTTATAGAAGGTTGACTTTGTATCTGTTTTTATGCGACTCTGGAGGTTCAGGTCAGAGTTCATCACTACACCCAGGTTTCAGCCTGATCTCTACTTCCCAGCTGTAATAACTGTATGTTGACTCTAGATCATTCCTCTTTTGGTCCAAAAATAATAACTTCAGTTTTTTTTCTGGTCAGCTGGAGAAAGGAATGGCACATCCACACATTTATCTGTTCTAAGCATCTATTCAGTGATTGGATGGCTCAAAGTCACCTGTAGAGTTGTCAATCATCTGTATAGTTATGGCAGGTAATCATATTTCCTGAGTGGGAGCATATAGATACTAAATCTGTTTTAACATCATTTTCAATCATGCAGTCTCTAGGTTCCCTGTCATGGTTTGGATGACATGGTCAGATTTTGAATCTGGTAAATGTCTGGGCATGCTTGCCAAAACGGGATAATCTTGAATTGAGCTGCACCCAGAGAAAAACAACTACTGAACACAACGTCTGCTGCTTCTCAGCACACCTGGACTGAAACAATACCTGCAGCCAACTGAACAAACATCCTGTAGTATTCACTTCTCAACTGGAGTGTACTTCAGTTTTTAATGGCTGAAGTACACAAGTCTGAAGGGATCTTTTTGTTTTTTTCCAAACTAATTATTTTTAGAGGTTAAATTATTTTTTTAATTTAAGTTTCCTCTAAAGTTTTCTAAATTGATCAGACATGTCACATACAGCTTGTGAGATCATTTTATTGATTTATTGATTTATGAATGACCCACCAGTATAGTCCTTATGTTGCAATATTTTTATTTATTTTTTTTTTATCTGGCAGCCATAGTTAAGGAGAAGTTTGCTTTGGAAAGTTTTTTTTTAATCCCTTCCAAACTAAAATCTAGGTTTGTATACGAGTAAAGAAAAGTGTAGACAACGTCTGATCCAGATCATCTTAGATCCATATTTCAAATGCATCTAATATGAAAAGCTCAAACTGAACAATTCTATTTAAAAAACAAAGAATCAGACACTTGTCCTGAGTAATGGAATATGACAGAAGAATTGGAAAGAAACTGTTTTAAATCACTTTCAAGGCCAAACTGAAATCTTCAGCAGAAGTAAATCATATTTATAGCAGGACACTAAGTACTGCTCAGCATTCTGAAATGTGAAAATGTGTAAAAACCAATATGACTGTAATTCTACTGAGTTTATATATACATTATAAAAAATATGAGAATAACTTTTGAATATTTTAGGAGTAAAACTATAGCTAGTATGGAGGTTTAGCTGGTTCTACATCAGATTGGTTTCAGGGACTCACCTCCCTCTGTGTCCATCTGTCCTCCGGTCTCCAGCAGCCAAGTTCTTGTGTCCGTCTCCCGGTGAGAGGACTCCCCTGCCATCCCAGCGGTCTTCCTTCTCCTCACTGTGGCTTCGCTCGGACGATGACAGGCTCTGATTGGATGGAGTGGAAGTGGATAGGTGCTCTGTGCTGCTGTACACCTACATATCAGAAACAAACATGTCATCTATTACAGCCTATATGTGTATTCCTACTTACATAAAGAGGAACTGAAACACAGCCGTTATCTAGCAGGGCGAGGTGTACCTTGCTGAAGCGGTGAGCCACCGAGGAGAACTGTCTGAGCTCCAGAGACGACTCGTCATCGTTGGTTTCATCATCATCTGAGCCCAGGTGACAGTAGCGCTCCGACCGTGCTGCAGGATACAGCATCATCAACTAAAGAGCTTTAACACCAGTCACAGCTGAAATAAAGTGCTGAGCATAAGTAATAAATAAATACATAAAATGCATAAAAATAGTGACAGAGCTAACACAATAATAAATTTAACACAATAAAACAATACAGTTAAACAGATAAAATCAATACTAATACAGATTAAATAAAATCAAGTCTCAGTTGGTTGAAGGTCAATGAGTCAAAAATAAGTTTTCAGACAAGTTTTAAACATGGACGAGTGAGGGGTCTGTTGGATATTCAAAGGCAGAGCGTTCCATAGCTCAGAGTAACAAACAGAGAAGCTTCCACTTACAACTGGGAATGACTGGGAGCAACTGGGAATGACCGGGAGCAACTGGGAATCACCGGGAGCAACTGGGAATCACCAGGAGCAACTGGGAATCACCAGGAGCAACTGGGAATCACCAGGAGCAACTGGGAATCACCAGGAGCAACTGGGAATCACCAGGAGCAACTGGTCAGCAGACCCACGTGAACCAGAAGGAGTTCTGTTAAATAAGGCGAGGCAAGTCTGTTTAAAACCTTCAAAACAAACAAAATAACTTTAAAATGAACTCTAAAATACACGGACAGGCAGTGGAGAGAATCCAGGACAGAGGTAATGTTCTCTTCCAAATGTTCCCGTTAGCAGACGGGAACAGCATTTTGCACCAGCTGACTTTAAAATCAAGGTAATTTGGAGTCGGCTCCAAATTACCTTGGAATGAATTGAAGGAATGAATTACTGTTTCATTCTGTTGGCTTGAAATAGATTTTACCTTTGCTAGTTTTTGGAAGTGATGAAAACTAGACTTGACGGTGGCATTTATTTGACTGTTGAGTTTAAAATTACTGTCCATCTTAACACCAAGGTTTGTAGCTGTGGACATAAGGTATTTTTACCAGAATCGGAAACAGAAGTGGATTTATGCCATGTTACCAGACCTGCTAAATGTTTTGACATCTGCACATTCAAATGTGTTTCTGAAATTATCTACGCACTGTCAAAGTAACTCGTGTCCTCTTCAGACTCCAGCTGAGGTACGAACTCAGCTTTCTGCCTCAGGAGGCTGTTCCAGTCCAGGCCCAGGAAGAACATGTGACTCTTCACCTCCTTGGTCCCAGCTGGAGTAAAAGGAAACCAGTCATTATTCTTTCAAAAGGTTAAATGTGCCCCAAAAACACTTAGCGGATCAGTATTATATATTTTCCAGGCACACCTTATCACTTTACGGCGCCATCAAGTAACTATGTTACCTTCAGTTGTTCCAAAATCCTATATATGTCAGATTCTACTTCGTAATTTAACGACTTGACATTGGACCTTTGTTTCTTTACAAATTCCTGTTCTTTCTGAAACTTCACCTTCAGGAAGTCATCACAACAATGCTCCTCTATGAACCCTTTAACAACGGTTTTACCAGCACTGCACTGAGAAGTTTGCCAAGTCCAGCAGCAGCTGGGTAGTCTGAAGGAGCTGAGTGGGAGCTGCTCTGTGAGGAAGAAGCTCATAAACACCAGCTCTGAGGAGAAGCATCGCTACCACCCAGCCGTTTTGCACAGCTGAACAGTTGCAATTAAAGAATTTCTTAATTGCTTTAATTGAAATTAAAGGATTTCTCAAATATACATGAAAGAATCAAAGCAACACTCCAGTTATGTTTATGATGAGGGAATAACATAACTTGATGTAAAGCTCAAAAAAGTCAATTTTACATAATACTGCCCCTTTAACCTTTAACCATGCAAAATGGAGCTTACGTTCCATGTTAAGGGCTACAGCGAATGTGAGAGTGTTATTTTAGACATGAACACTAGGAGAGGGGGAAACAGCAATTTACCATCAAATCGGAAACAGAACTAGATCTATGCCGTGTTACCAGACCTGCATAGATCTGGTAACACGGATCTGCATAGATAAAAATATATATTTGGTCCACAAAGATTGTGCAGCTATTTTTATAAATCACATTAAGTTGGATTTTCTAGCACATCAGCCGGGTTCCTGACTCCTTTACTATGTGACCGTCTGGGAGAGTGTCATGTCCTTCCCGCACATACGTAGATAGAACGAGTCTCATTGTTCCACCAACCTGTTCCCAGGCGCTCCAGAGGGTTCTGCCTCAGCAGCCGGGTGATCAGATCCTGAGCATCAGCTGGCAAAGCGTCTTCCCCTTCTGGCCAGATGATGTCATCTTAAACAGGAAGATGACATCAGTTATTGCTCCATGTCCAGCAATCACTGGACATGGAGTTTTTCTCCACTACGAAGTGTGTACAGGAGCCAAGAATGATGCTCGACTGCGAGCCTCTTAACTCAAAGTTAATGTTACTACAGAGTAGTAATGTTACTACATTAAGTGCATCCTAAGACTGGTGGGCAACCAGGCTAAGCATTGTTTGCTTATTTTAAAGAAGTTTTTGGTACAGTAACATTAGCTGGGCAATTATGTGATTAATGGAAAAGCAATTTACCATTCTGATTTTGACTGTCTGCTTACCATTAACAACCTGACCAAAGAGCTGCTCTGGGGTGTCTCCAAAGAAAGGCACACAGCCAACCAGAAACTCATAAAGGATCACACCCATGGCCCACCAGTCCACAGGTTTGCCGTAACCCTGCCTCAAGATGACTTCAGGAGCGATATACTCTGGAGTGCCACACACCTGAACACAATGATGACGGGAAAGGAGGGAGAAAAGGAGGGCTAGTGGTGAGCTCAGTTTCACAACCACCACTAAAAATCTTGAGACAAGACCCACACCTGTTTGTCTATGAATTCTCTGGTGTCTTTTTCAATGTGTCCCTCATACAGGTTGGTCGTCATGTTCATTAGTCCGATCTTTGACAGCCCAAAGTCCGTCAGTTTAATGTGGCCCATGGATGTGATCAGCAAACTACAAAAGAAGAAAGGAAGCAGAGCATAAGTTAGAGAGCTAAGGGAAGTTTACATCTAACAATAACCTCAGAGTTTTTAGTTTAGACAGAAATAAAACCTCAGAGGCCAGAAGCTCTAAAGCAGATTAAAGTAATTGCGTGAAAGCAAGAGTAAGTTGGAGAAGGTTTGTTTTGCACAGCTGTCGGGGAGCTCACTTGTCAGGTTTGAGATCTCTGTGCACAATGCCATAGTTGTGAAGGTACTCCAAGGCAAGTACGGTCTCTGCAAAATACATCCGGGCCATGTCGACAGGGAGGGGGCCGATGTTTTTCAACAGGTTGGCACAATCTCCACCTAAAGCAGAAACCAGGTCATCTAAACGGATCTTTTCACACGTTTCAGCATTTTGAGTGAAATATAATCAATGTATGCTAAACTATGCCTCTGGAGACAACTTGTTACATCCACAAGAGAATCTATCAACAGGACTATTAAAGAGCACACCTCTGGACTTTATGGAAGAGTTGAGATTGGTACAAATAAATCCATTGATGGAAGAAAGCCATAGGAATTTCCATTTAAGGTTTTCCACAAGCCAGTCTTAAAATAAGCCAAACTTGTACAAAACAACACAACTGTTGTTCCACAATCCAATAAATTGTGGAGGCAATGTGACAAAATGTAAGTAGGTTCAGAGGGTTATTCATAATTTTGTAAGGCTATAAGTGTTCGTGTTAGTATGCATCTTTAGATATCCTGTGTATCCAGTTACCTTCAACATACTCCATGACCATGCATAGGTGCCTCCTGGTCTCAAAAGAACAGAACATGGAGACCACAAATGGATTTTCAGCGAACGTGAGGATATCACGTTCTACAAACACCTGCTGGATTTGGTTCCTAAGAATCAGGTTTTGTCGGTTAATCTTCTTCATGGCAAAACGTTGGCGGGTTTCTTTGTGCCGCACCAAATATACGGCCCTACATGGCAGGCATGTAGACCAATGAGAGGAGAAAGACGACAGGACGGAACAAGACAGGAAGAAAAGACATTAGTACTAATAAGCTTCCCAACAACATTCAGATCAAACTGATGTAAACAGAGAATTTCCACTGAGTCAAACAAAAAAGTGTTGCTCACCCGTAGGCTCCGTTGCTAATGAGCTTAATAGTTTCAAAGTCACTCTCCAGCGGTTTCCTACGAGGAGGGGTGCAGGCAGCTCGGCTCTGCATCCAAAAAGGAAAGAAAACACACAAGCAGCTGCGTCAACCTGAAGCAACAACCAATCATCTAAAGCAGTGGTCCCCAACCTTTTTATCACTGCGGACTGGTCAAGGCTTGGCAATTTTACTGCAGCCCGGAGGAGTGGGAGGGGGTCACATAACACAATTTTAAATTTGTTGCTCCAATTTTTCCCTTATGACAATCTTAGAGCGTTCCGAGTTCTAAGATTGTTGCTGCTATAATCGTAACCAATCCTCTTGACTGTGTGGTGTCACGTAGAACGTCGACAGCTCCGATCTAAAATCAGACATATTCAACATGTTGGATTGTCTCTTGGCCCTTTTATCGCAGTGTGTGGGGTTTTCCCTGACTGGGAGCATGAACACAGCCTGTTGAACATGACGGGTAGCCAATCAGAAAGTTCGGTGACGGAAGCATGGAGGGGAATCCCAAACAGCTGACACTGCGCAACTGAGAGCCCGGTTTAGTGCACATTGCAGCATATATAGAGCATCTTTTCTTTTTGTTATGTCTTTTATCACTTAAAATGAGTCCATGAACTATCACTACTGCTTCTACATCGCTGGACATGTTTGTTACTCTAAATTCAAGTATGGTATGTTGGGTTTCTACAGGATTTTCTTCTGGAATCGGGATGTTCGTGAGTGAAATTTGTTTGTGTGTGGTGTGTTGCTCCTGCCATGTGGCTGGACATATGAATCGATCGAACCTGTTGTACTTTTATCAGCTCTTGTGTGGTAACAGGTTTGGAAAATCGACCGACAATTCTTAAATTGTGCCGTGTGAAACAGTCTTAAGACTCACAAGCTCTACTCCTCTTCTCTTGACCACTGCCCTATAACGCTCTCCGACTCATATCCCTTCAAAATAAGCTACAGATGTGCCACAAAAACGAACATTTACTTTTATAAAAATTTTAACTCGCAATAACGACAAATCAATGGGAGCCCTGAGCTTGTTTCTCTGCAACAAGACGGTCCCACCTGGGAGACAATGACACCCCAAGTGTTGCTTAAATGCACAGGGTGCTTGGTCTGGAAGTATCGGAGCAATTTTGAAGCTTCATTGCCTCATTAGCAAGCCGGTCGCCGCATATCATGCAGAGCGGGCTTGGAATGTGGGAATCACCTATTGAGATAAATCCATTCTCCTGTATCTTCTCTGGGCCTTTTCCCCTTTGCAAAGAAACTTTCCAAAGATATCCGATCAGTTTCTTATTCATTTTGCTGCTTATGGCATGCAAGACGTAACCGAGAGAATCCGATTAAAGGATTTTCAAAATAAAAGATCATCCAGACTCAGATAATACGTAAATGGGAATATTTAATTATTTCTTTTGCGGCCCAGTACCAATTGGTTCATGGACTAGTACTGGTCCGTGGCCCGGGGGTTGGGGATGACTGGTCTAAAGGATTTTATGTATAATCACTGATTAAAATGTAATACATTTTATCATTACAACTCATTCACTCTAAGAGTTCTTGGGTAGCTTGCAATGCGACAACAAACCTGTACTGGTGTTGCCTCTCCAGAGTCATCAGACTCCCTACTGGCTGACCTTTGACATGGACTGGTCTGCTGCTCTAGATGGACCATCTCTGCAGGCCAGAGGAGAAATTGCATCAATTAACTGCAGTCAGGACAACAAGGATTTGGATGCAGACACTTGGAATTTCAGTTTATTCCTAATCATAATTCACTCCATACCTCTAAAGCAAACAAGTAGAGCACAAAAGATCTAAAAGAAACAAACAAAAAAGGAAAATGTCCCAACTTCCCACAAATGACCTCCCTTACTTGTAAAAAATGTTTATATGTGTTGTATGTGGCACATATAAGTACACACACATTTGTATTTCTACCCATATGAATGAATGTTTAATGTCCATTCATTTTAATATCTGCCCTTATGTCTAACCCAGATATTTTCTTCAACTATGCATGGCATATTCCTAACCCTAACCAAAATCCCATCCTCACCTTGCCTATAAACCTAACCTAACATTAAACAAGGAGGTCCACCATATTAGGATGGAGTTTTGGTCCCCATAAGACCCATTGGTGTTCAGAAGGTTAGTAAATATGCCAGAAATGGTACTAAATATGGTAGCTAAAAAAGTTCACACATACACACACACCAAGACCAAGTATTCAGGGTTCCTGCAAAGATTCCATTTAAAAACATCACACTTTTCAAATTTTTTTCAGCAGGTTTTCAAACATTCCACACAGCTTAGGACAAAACAATTACCTGGTCGGGTATTATCTGTATGTTCCAAAAGTCATTAGATCACATTAACGCCAATGCTGGTTTCCATGCCGGCAGAGTGGCAAAGGGCTATTTTTTGGGCATGTGGACTAGATTCAATCAGCTGTATTTCTAGAGCTATACCACTTTATTTGCCAAATCAGGACGGGGACATTTTTCGCTTAAACATTTTTAAAGTCATTTTTGTAGACTTGGTTTTGATAAAAGATTGTTTTGTTTACCATATAAAACAGAAATTGTTTAAAACCATGATCTAAAAAGGGTCTGAACGCCAAACCAACAGTGCATATTTCTGGCTTCTCATGAAAATAAAATCAATGAGTTGCAGAAAGACCAAAGACCTAAGCTGCACTGCTGCATTAAAAAAGAGAATATTTCAATCTAGATCAATGAAAATACACAGATTTGTTTTCTCAGAAATTCTGATTTTCTTTATTAGAAAACTGAATAAAGAATAAGTTCTGAAAAGTAATTTTCTTTTTTTTTTTTCTTCCAGACAAAACAAATACGTACTTTTCTCGTCTCTAAGAATTAAGAATAGTAGACACATTAATAACATTAACATTTCACTTTAAAATATGAGTGGAAACCATCATGTTTCATATATTAGGCACACATAATTAGTAGAGATTTCGGCAGCACCTTCCAGTGGATCTCTAGTGAGGCCAAGCTGGCTGATGATGTATCGGGGAATATCAGTCTTAATGCCCTGGCCTACTTTGGCTTGGCCCTCTGCAGCCTCTAAGCGCTGATAGAACTCCTCTGGATCAAACTCCTGCAGAGAAAAAAACCTCAAACATTCAGATACAATGTAGGCAACATCAGTGGCTTTATTTAACTCTTACAGTCTTAAATTCTGCAAAAAAAAAAAAAAAAAAAAAAAGACACACAAGGCGTTAGGAGGAACAAGAAGCAAAGCATTCTCCACCTCAGTGATCCGAGCTGTACTTTACCAGACAACGCTCTCATGAAGAAAGCAGCACTGTCATCATCAGAATCACATCAACATAAACAGACTGCAGCAATGGTGACCTGAAGGAAAAAGCATGTGTTGCACGGAGCAGGCATGTGTGGCAGGAAAATGCTGTATTGGAAAATGTTTTGATTTTATTGCAAAGAAAACCAGATTTGGAAGATAAAGCACCCCAGATAATATTTATACATCAACAACAAAAACAAACTTGCTTTGGTAACAGATAACACTAAAAATGAATAAGGAATGGACTGTGCCAAACAAACGGGATCAGCAGCCATACTTTTTTCAAGATAGGGCAGATAGAATATTAGATTAGATATGGCAGATATTTCTACGGTGGGTAAGCCTGAAGTACGGAAAGTACAAAATCCAGGAAGGGTTGAAGGACAATGAGAAGGAGATGGAAATAATATTTTTCTTATTATATTTTTTCTAAAAATTGTCATCATCTATGGTGATCAAGAACTAGGAAATATTAAAATAATATTCTATGTGTAGGAACCATGCAGGTAAACTCCAGGGCCAGCTGCAGCCTTAGCATCAGGTACATATTGACACCACACTGTGTAAAACACAAAGCCTTCAACTGCTCATTACTACACTAACAGCTTGTCATCAGTAAACATGACTCACTGACATAACATGCTGATGAGGCAAGAAATATTATCTTTAGGGCTTCAAGACTGTAAACAACATTTAGTCAGGCATATATGATTATTAGTCAGTCTGCCAGTGGTTCTTACCAAACACTCTAGCAGCCTGGCAGGTCTGGAGATGACGATGAGAATCTTCTTCACCAACTTGATAATGATGGTCACCTCCTCGCTCTCTGAACGCTCATAAGCCTGACAAGCACAGGACAGAGTATGATGGATTATTACTGGGACTTAATCCAAATAATACAGGCTGTGGGACAGACCGGCTGATCTGAGGACAGGCAGTTCAGTCTGGTTTAGACTTCTACACACACTGTCTTCACATCTTAAATGAGAGTTGGGAAACAGCAGAAGTAGAGAAAGAAAATCATTAAGTTATTAATCAGCAACACATCAGTTATAATTGAAAATATGTACATCCACTTTCAATTTTTGTTTTTCTAATAAAATAAATCTGGCTTTCTGCACATCTCAAACAGGAAAGAAATCCTCAGCAGAGGCAGCTCAAATTAGCCAATATACTGTGGTCATTTAACTTAGATATTAAAGCTGTACTATATAAATTTTACAAAGAATATATTTCTTACATATTTGTTAAAACTGTCCCTGACAGGTACATGTCAGGGACATGTACCTGTCCCTGACAGTTTTAACAAACTGTCAGGGACAGTTTGTTAACTGTCCCTATTATGAGACAGATAATCTGAAAAAAGGAGCTCCTTCTCCTCCTCCCTGAGATGCTATTACCATCTCATCTACAGTGTGATGCTGTTGTCTTGTTCAGCAATTCTGTTGCTGGTACTGGGATTAGCTTCAGAAGGATTGATGGATTGTGGTTGTAAAACAAGTCCAAATCATCAACCCTTTACCACGAAGTTTGTCAGTTGGTGTGTGGCATTTGTTTTTTTTCCAGCTATAGAGTGATGCATTATCAATATCCACTGTGATCTTGCATTTCCTTCAATTCAGAAGTAGTTTATGCTTTGCAAACTAAAGCCAAACATCCAGGTTGTTTTTCAAAATGAACTATTTCTCTTGGCAACCTTTCCAACGCCACATTTGTTTCCTCTTCTTCTAATGATGTCATCATGATCTTTGACGTTAAATATGATACATGTATGGAGTCAAAGTTGTTGAGCGTTTTGTAGCTTCCAAGTACTGAATGACCCAACATTGTTGTGATTTTTTTTAAGACATCTACTCTTATATTCAAAGGTCTGAATGTTTTTCTCTTGACTGATCATTCTCACCCTATGATTTTTTTTGGAAGTTCTCTTTATGAGTGTTCTCAAATGAATGGAAACCAAATCATCCTTCCTTCAGGTCACTCATCTTTCATCTTGTCATTTGCACCTTTTCACTTTTTAATCCAAAAACCTGACTGCAAAAACAAACATAATGATCAAACCTTCCCTACCTAGCTGAGACATTCGGTGGAGTGGGGAAAAAAATGTCTCTGAGTCACCAGCAAAGGATAAAACCTGTTTCACCAAAGACAACATGTTCTTCTTTAAATTATTACTGAGAAAATGAAGCAACAGTCCCTTACATAACTAAACATTTTGAGGGCAAATATGTGATAACTCAGTGACGGATAGACAAGAACCAGAATCAACAAGAACAATTTACAGAGACCTTCCCAGTTTAATCTGCTGTGTAGCTGCAGTCCAGTAGAACATCAGTGTCACAGAGGAAGACCTAAACTACCAAAGGTCTAGCACCAGATATCATCTGAAATAGGAATGTAAAATGGATAAGCACCAACATATGTTGGCTGATGTCCCTCATTTTTTAACATATCTGTTTGATAAAAGTAGGCAGATATTAGTTTCTGGAATTGGAATGGAGGATGTTCGTCATGTAGTGTTTGTTTGGTCATATGATTGATGGTGGTGCAGCACAGGATTGTGGGGGGTTCAGCTAAAGCAGAGAAACATTGCTGAAGTAAAAAAATTTTTTCAAGGTATCAAAAGGGAAGTGAGAAATGTATAATGGCAATAGATATTGGTTATCGGCCATAACGGCAATATTAATACTGGATATCAATATCAGCCCAGATTTTTTTTAAATCGGTGCATTCAGTCTTTTTTTTTTTTTTAATGTTTTATTGGCTCCAGTGGCCTTTATTTGATAGCTGATTGACAGGAAAGTGGGTAATGAGAGAAGGGGAAGACACGCAGCAAAGGTCGCCAGGCCGGGAATTAAACCTGCGACGGCCGCGTCGAGGACTAAGGCCACCATATGTGGGTTGTGCTTAACCCCTGCGCCACCACTGCACACCCATGCATTCATAATCTTAAACACATTTCAGTGTGCAAGTTTCTGGGAGGAAGACCCACCTCATGCAGCAGCTTCTCCAGCTTCTCCTGCAGCTCCACAAAGTACCTGGATGTGACTAGGCCATCCTGGGATTTATCCAGACAGTCCCGGGCCAGCTCCACAAGCTGGTGCTGAATGAATCCCAGCACACCGTCAGCCAGGGGCAGAGCGGTGTCCGGAGAATACTCCGAAATTATGTCCAGCAGCCGACCCTCCATCTGAGCTGTTGCCTGGGAAACCAAAATGGTAGACATGATTTAAATATGTACACGTTTTAACAAAATACCAAACATGAATGAAGAATACGTTGACAATTCTAAACATCTCCAAGTGATTTGAACAGATGAGCTTCAACAGAAAGTCAGCAGAAAAGCAGGGCTGGAGGTAAAACGATGACTTCACCTTGGGAAAGCGCTCTTTGTAGACATGATTCATCATGACAATTTCATTGTCGAATGTTCCACAGGTCCGGCCAGGGCTAGATGAGAACCAGACAACACAAACTTTTAGTGAAAATCTCTAATGCTGAATTTTAATTCTACAGAGCAAACCAGAAGCTGATCAGGTGGAAGACAAATGTTCATATTCAAGCCAATTTTCATTTTTTTTTATATTCATCTGTTGCATTGTGGTCTAAGTTACTGATGCATCCAGTAGGCGTCAGAGGTGTACTCATCAGCTGACGGTTATTCATTTTGGCCTTTTATCAAACAAACATACAACACAAGGATCAAAATGAGACACTACAGACTCAAATATATGCATACACCTTGCTAATGTGTGTAAATGCTATACCCTACACAAGCTTCTGGCATAATTCCTATCAGATATTTAAACACATTTTGTGGCAGAATTTGCAGATTTTTACGAAGACAGTTTCCTACCACCAACCCCCAAATTTGTAATTTGTAATAGCTCAACCCTGATTTCAGGGTTTTAGGAGACCATTCCAGAAGCTTCACGTTAAGCCACCACTGTCTGTCGACACTTCAACCATTCAGCAGCTGATTTGAGGTGAAGATGAAACATCTGGAAGAAATTCTCAATTTTCTTCTATCTATCCACTTTGTGCAACATACCAAACCCACGATGTGATGCTACCGCCACCATACTCATTAGCTGTTACAATGTACTGAGGTTCTCAAGCCTAACAACTTCTTCAAACATTTTTGTCATTGTCTTTTTGTTAAATTTTATTAAAAAAAAAAAAAGATAGAAAGAAAGAACTAGGCTTGTCCATGTGAACAACAAATGATTTCAGTTAAAGTTGAAGGTGTCAGTTGTGGAAGCAAATGACCCTTTCTTCAACAGCACCCAATCAACAGTTCTGAGATCTTCACTGGATTTCTTGAACTTAGTCATTGTTCCAAGTGATGGTCCATCCAGTGATTATCTAACCAGCCCCATCGCATTTCTAACAAAAGGATGTTTTATTGCATCATAACTTCAGCACCACTTATTCAAAGATTTAGGTAAATCTAAAATTTTGAGCCTGGATATATAAAACATTTCTGTAGCTTTTTTTTTTTTACTAAATTTGAAAAAAGTTTGTTACATTATACATTAGTGGTTGATTCCTATGTACACATAAATACAATCAAATATATTTATGATCGTTTTTAATCTGTTCTTCAAACATCAGATTGGAGCAAAGTGTTATTCTATCCATTCATGTTTCCAGTGTTTCATAAAGCCATGGCCATTCATAGAACTTGTTTAGAAATGGGCAAGCAGAGCATTTTCAGTCAGAGGCTTCTCCTTTACTTGAATTTTTATTTTTGGTTAACTTATGACTTTAAACTAGAGGTGTGCCGATTGATCGGCCACTTATCAAAATCGGCTGATTTCCATGAAAAGGTGTATGATCGGTGATCGCTGATCACGGTCTCTTTCTGCCAATCACCAAAACCGATCATCATCTGTATTTCATTCGCAGCCTGCGTGTTCAGCTCATCTCCTCTTTCCTTCACAATATGCAAGTGCGGCAACAAATCCTAAGCGAAGTGGCGAGGAACTACAACGCTCTGAAAGTGAATGGGGAAGTTTGCGTGTTGCGGCAGAAAATTCTGGGTTGAAGCACGTCAAAATGCAACAACACAACAAATCTAATATGACATTTAAAAAACAAGCACTTGATGGAGTTTGGCTACATCGAGGCTCCCTGCAGGGAAAAAGCGAACAGACACCAGGTAAAGCAGCGCACAACTACCAACACTCACCCGGATTAGCATCACGGTCAAAAAGCTAAACAAATAACCTGAAAAATTATTTAAATCAACAAGCTGGCGGTGCAAAACCATTCTGTTCTCATTGTTGGAACGCCTCTACGCGGTACTGGTGGTAATATTTCACAGACGTAGCGCCGTTTCTGCTTCACCTGCAGTGAACTCTCACACCGAACCTCTTCTTAAAGCTGCAGTATGCAAGTTAAACAGACAAAATATTTTGCATATGCATTGAAACGTTCGTTATGTCCTAAGATGAGACAGATAATCTCTGAAAAAATTATCAATCTCTTCTGCCTCTTCCTGTGTTCTGCAGAATTACTCAGTCAGAACCAATCAATCAGAACCAGAACAAAACAGCCATGTTCTCAGGAAGTTTTGATTTAGTAACTCAGGATTGTTTATTTTGATGTAGCCGGTGTTTAACATTGAATGAATGTTTCCTTTTTACTTGACATCATTTGATATAGGCAGTGTTATGAGATTTATTTGATTTATGTATAAATTAGGCTGTTGAGAGCCTTACTGTTAAATATTGTTTAACTGGTTGCAGGTTTTTCAGTTGTCCTTTTGACTGAATAGCTGCTGTATTGTGCCTGCAAGTATTTTGCATGTTTTATGTCTAAATTAGTTGAATGTATTGCCAGATCATTTTTCCATTTTGGAAGATCACATAGTATTATTTATAGCTAACGTGAAAAATTAACAGCCAGTCCAGGTGATTGGCAAAGATCGGTGATCGGCAGAGATCGGCTTCATGGGTGATCGATATCGGAATTGGCAGCAAAAAACCTGAACTGAGCATTCCTACTTTAAACTCCACAACATTTCTCAGAAGCTTGTGGTTGCTCATTAATTTTGGCTCCGCATAGCTTTATAGTTTGAGGTTACTGGTTATCTTTTACTGAAATGCAATTGGCCACACATTATGCTCCTCACAAGAAGGGGAACCAATCACAGTCGCCGCTCACACCTGGGATTATATTATCCTCTGTAAGTGTTTAGCTCCCACTTTCAATCAAACTCATGGAGACAGTCTGGCTCCCGTGGCCAGATCTCAGCTCCATGTTTGATGTTGTAAGCTTCCATGTTTATTATGGCATTGCTTATAGTTACCTGTGTTGCTGTTTGTGGGGAGAAAAAAAGTCTTTCCTGTTTTATTTTTTTCTTTGTTGGTAGTATTATAAATAAGAAAAAAAAATGAAAATAGCTGTTATTTTCATAGTATTTTTATGCTGAAGTTTTTACAAGTTTTGTAGCAGAGTGATTCCACATGTCAATACAGTAGGTGGTTTCAGTGATTTACAGTGATCTATCTGTAAGATCACTCAGAAAACAATACAGTGATGTACTGATATAAAATAAAATGTACACTTTTGAACACTTGAGTTTACTTCTGAAATTTATGGGCAAATGAGGAGTGGGTGCCAGGGTTTCTCCAGTCAAACTATTACAGCAGTCTTACAAATATCCTGGGAGACATAAAGCTGCTGAACACAGTCGCTCTCTTAGTGAAAGTCAGTACCTGAGGCTGCGTGAGCGGACCCTGACATGGTGCACAGAGTGAGCTCCTTCGTCGTCCACCATGCTCTCCGAGCTCCGCAAATGTTTGAAGAGGATGTGAAGATCATCTTGAGTGGGCTGAGAGGGCAGCTGGTGCAGCAGCTCATGGGAGGATGAGGACTAAGAGGCAGGGGAAGAACAAGGAATCAGTTTTGTAAAAAAAAAAAAAAAAAAAAGCATCAGACAGGGCAAAAGAAAATGTAAAAGGTCAATGTTCACATTATATATGTGTAAAATATTAAATACAATCACAAAGGTCTTTGACAGAATAAAGACCCAAGGCCTCTGCACATCAATAACAACCAAACATGATCAGGCTGAAGGATTAAGGGATAACCTGTCGCAATGAGTAACAAATCAATTACCGTAATCACATAAAAAATTAGGTAACACTTTATTCAAAGGGGTGTGAATAAGACTGACTGACATGACACTGTCATAAACATGATAACACCTGTTATGAGCATAAAGAAATCTTTATAAATGTTTATAACTGTTGTCATGAAGTGTCACTTGATAAATAAGGACACTTGTAATGCAAAGCCTACACTTTTAATGGACATTTTAATGGAACTTTGATTTAAAAGTGTTATGTACTGAGTAATGCCAAGTTGACAACTTAAATGGACTTTTAATGCAACTTTTTTATATATATATAATTTTTTTTATATAGAAAAACAGATTTCCATCACATTTGTTAATTACAGCATTACCCATTTAAGGTCGTACATGAGGACAGAAGCAGAAAGTCCAAGTGATTTTGTCCATACTCCCTTTCTGGTATTTTTCTTTTACAGACTATTACTAAATTAAGTTGTGAACAATAACAAAGATGAACAAAAATGTGGATCGCACCTCCTTGAGCAATAAAAACTACAAGAACATAAAAGGGCAGGACACATAATTCATAGGAATAATCAAATGAAGTCAGATCTAATTGGTTTTACATACTCAGTCCATTTGGTCCAGATCTTATAAAATTTTCCTTTTTCAAATTGGAGGGAAAAAGAAATCTTTTCTATAGTGTAAATCCGGTAAACAATTTCAATTCATTCATCAATAGTGGGCGGATCTGGTTTTAGTCATTTCCTTGTGATGGGTTTCTTACTGGCTGCCAGTAGTATAGCCAGCAGTTTTTTGTCTTTATTGGTCCATGAGTCCAATTGTAGGATGCCCAGGTACAATGTTTTACATTTGAATGGAATGTTTACATTGAATATATTTTCAATATGTTTGTGGAACTCTTCCCAACATGGTTTTATTACCTGGCAGTCCCAAAAAATATGGAAGTGGTTGGCTCCCTTAGACCCACAGAGTCTCCAGTCCCTGTTTCTTTGATATAGTCTCTGAATGGGTGTAACAAAAAATCGTGCGATATTTTTCCAGCAAAACTCCCGCCATGCGTTTGATCTGGTCGAGGCCCACTGCAGTTGACATATTTCCTCCCAGCCTTCTTGTGAGATTATTACCTTCATTTCCTTTTCCCATTTCCTCTTTATGTATTCTGTGTTTTCATGTTTAGATAGCTGTATGGCATTATATAATTTAGACATAATTCTGCTGTCTGAGCTGGGCTTAATTAGTGATAGAAATACCACCATGAAACTTGAATCATTTTTTCTCAACACCTCTTTAAAATTTCTATTAAAATAATGTCTCACCTGCAGGTACCTAAAAAACTAATCTTTTTCCGGTCCATGATCTTTCTGTAAGGTTTCAAAACTCTGAATTATCCCTTTGTGGGAAAATGAATAATAGGTAGTTAATCCTTTTGAGATCCATAACTTGAATCTGTTATCAATTCTATTTGGTGCAAAATCCGAATCATAGGCACACCACCTCATAATTTTAGATGCATCTCCTATTCTGCAATTTTTAGCCAATTCCTGCCAGGACTTGAGAAAGCCACCTGTTATGGAGTCTTCTGGGATCTGCTGTTCTTCTTGTAATTTATAATCACCAAGTAGGGCTGTTATTGGGATTCCTTTTGTCGTGCCTACCATTTCCTTCCATGCTGCAGTGTATAATGGAATACTACCAGTCTGCCTGTGTAGGCAGACTGGTAGTATTCCTGTAAACAGGGAAGGCCCCTTCTACCTTTTTCTTTTTTTTAGTTGCAGAGCTCAAAACTTAATTCTGGCCTTTTTACCCTGCCACAAATACCTCACTATTAATCTATCCCATTCTAAGAACTGTTTAGGTGGGATTCTGACTGGTAGACATTGAAATAAGTACAGCAATTGTGGAAGGATAGTCATCCTGATGGATTATATCTGGGAGCTTAAACTTAAAAAGGGAATAACATTCCATCTATGTAAATCTGATTTTATTTTCAAATTTAGTGGGCCATCATTTATATCAAACAGTTTTGAGGAGTTCCTCAGTAGTGAAACACCCAAATATTTGATAGACTCAGCCTCCCAGTTCCAGTTGTACATAGTTTTAATTGAAGACGGTGGATCATAGCTAAATGTTAATACTTGAGTTTTATTTATATTAATTTTGTAAGCAGAGATTAAACTAAACTCTTCGAGCAACTTCAGTTTTGGGATTGTCTGTGTGGGCCGTGTTATACTTAACAATAAATCGTCAATGAACTAGGATAGTGTTTGCTCCTTTGCTTCTTTTCCAGAAAGGCATCAATCTGGTTGTCGCTGCTTTTCTGTGATTGGGAATATAGAGTTTTGTAGTATTTTTGAAAGCAGTTTTTGATTTTCTCCGGTTGTACTTTTAGTACAACTCCAACTTCTGCATCGTTATTTATTTCATCAAGGTAAACTGCCGGCTAATCTCTTTAGACTATAAATGTATTAACACAACATTGCATTCTCTTTAATTTTATCTGTTCTGTGTGTAACAGTGACTGGAATTAAAGGCGCCATTTCAACCAAAGGTTTGGAATGCACTTCTGACCCAGACACGCTCCAAAGCGTCCTGTTCATAACTCTTCAACACGCTGTCAGCTCCCGGCCAGAAAGACGCATTTAGTTCGAAGTCCATGAGATGATATTCTGAAAAAGATTTTTTTATTGATTGATTTTGATTGCCTCTGTGATTAACCCTTTGCATAAAGTCTATAATGTCTGCCCGTGCACTAGTCAAGGGTGTTTATTGTAACTTGACAAAATGAAGGACGAGCTTAAAATTTTTGTCATTAAAAAAAAAAAACGGAAAAAAAAAAGGTCAAAAATGAAAAAATATTCTGTTAACGCGACCCTTCGTACATATCTAGACTAGTGGTGCACCAATTGCAGTTTTCTGGCTGATCATCACTAAAACCCTGATGTCAAGGTAAAAAATAAATAAAATACAAGACTAAAAAAAACTCCTGCTCTGCCACCCCAGAACACAGATCCTCTCCTGCTGCAACAGGCCTACACACAGGCAGAGTCATACATCACCATGTTTCTGCCTCCAGACTATAACATGCGACATGCAGTGTGGAATACATGAGAAACCTCATTCCAGCAGCATTAGAGGTGCTAGAGGAAAGCTGGAAGTTTCGCCACTTAATGGAGAAAACAAACTGGAGAAAGCAACACGAAAAGAGACAGGATGAGACATAAAATGTGCAAACGCAAGATGAGAGGGAGAAGCCGTCAGACCTGGGAGGGAACTAAAGACTTGTCAACAGTGAACCAGAGCTGAGTGACTGGGAGTCTGAAAGGGGCTCTGTGTGGGGAAGGACTGACCTCACCATCGCTAAGCTGTGCTCTTGGCCAGGCAGAGTTAAAGCAGTGACACAGGACACTGCCATTGTTTTCTTACAACTTACTTAAGTTTCTGCGAAAGCTACCAATGTGCAATCAAGATAATCACCATAGAAACCATTTGCATCATGACTAACGGGTGTGTCTGGGGAGCACACTATTCTACTTCCTTCAGGGGAAAAGTTCAGAGAAGAAATGTGAAATGTTCAGCAGTCTGTGCTTCGATGTGAGGTCATCCAGAAAAAAACAAGCAGGGAATTTTAACAAAGCCAGTTATTTCACTGATTAGCATGGGAATTTCCTCTCTGGTCATCATGGAAAAGGCATAGTTCACTTCCTAAATTGTTGTCTTAATTGTTGAATAAAAATTTGTGGAGATTTGCTATGTTGACTTTGAGTAAAAAAAAAAAAAAAAAAAAAAAAAAAAAAACCAACAAATGATGTATGTTTTAGCTTCGAGTGAAACTTCATGTTCAGATTATTCCAGTCAGTCCAACATGCGGAGGGTAATTCCTGTTTCCTTCCATTTAGGATGGCTGCTGATAGCAGAACCCCATTTAGGATGGCTGCTGATAGCAGAACCAGTCATCTCTAGAAGGGACGCATCATGTCCTGTGATGAATAACTGAGTCACTGAAGGACACCAGGAACATTCATCTCTGGTTAGCTTCAGTTGGTTATAAAGCCGCTGGTGAGTTATTTTTCACCTTCATTGAAACAAATTCTATTACCAGAATCACATCAAGTTGTGTAAAGCTAGAACCAGGGTCAGACTAAACTAAAGAAAGTAGATTCCAGAACTGCAAAATACATCATGTCTCAAGACAGTATTTTCAAGACGGAATGCACCAATCTGATGATTTGGACCAATATCCATATCAGATATCTTGTATACATATGGCTGCTATTACCAATAACCACTATTTATCAGCGAAACTGCAATTAATTATTTTAGTAATCAATTATTCTGACATTCAGATTAAAAAAAAATTGGCACATACTGCAGATAAAAAAAAACATAAGTTTGTAATTTTCAAACATGTATTATTTATATTCAAAGAAAACCAAAAGTATTAATATAACTCACCAAATTTGGTGAGTACAATGTTTGCAAACACATGTTTCTTAAGAAAAAGTCTGGCCGAGGCAACACGATAGAAACAAACTTTGGTTATCAATATGGGCCCAGTTTTACTAGCTGGATCAATACTGATGTGTTATTTTGTAAATACTCCATGTTGTTCCCAAAGTAATCAACCTTAACCATGTCAGGTTTAAGCTCACCTTAATAAAGTAAGCATACCTAATAAAGTGGCTGGTGAGTGAATATCCAACTAAACAGTAGTGAGAGGCAAATGATGGAAAAATTGTATAAATAGGGCAAGAAGTTAAGTCCCGTTCACACAAAGTCTCACAATGTTGGAAAGAAGAGTGGTGGAGCTTGCAAATACGCTCAAATTAAATATTTCATAAATAAACAATTATATCAAGCAGAAAAAAATATTTATCAATTGTTCCACAAAATAGAAATGTGTGACTCTTACTATTGCAACCCCTTCAAATAAAGTGTTACCAAAATCCCTTATTTATTTATTTTTTTACATTTTAAGCCGGATTGCAAGCGCGTCTGTTGTTCTGAGCGTTTCACCCGCGGAGCAGATTTATTTCTAAAAATTGTATAGTTTATGCATTTAAAGCCGGAAAGCAGACCGATCACACAGCTGGCGCCTCTGTGTGCCAGCTGTGTGTGCTTAATTTTTTTTTTCTTTTTGAAGCCGGATTGCAAGCGTCTCTGTTGCTCTGAGCATTTCACTAGCGGAGCAGGTTTATTCCTAAAGGATAGAATAGGTTAATGGATAGGTTTATAGTTTATGCATTTAGAGCCAGCAGCGCGTGGACCAATAACACAGCTGGCGCCTCTGCGCTTTGCCTCACGTGCTGCCGCTGCATTTACCTCACTTTACCTCAGCGGGATCGCACGCGCCTCTTTTCACTCAAACTGGATCAAATCAATGTAACTATCCATACAAACTGACCTGTATGGATATTTACATTGACTTACTGCGAGGAATTATGTCTCTTTGGAGAAATGATGGTAAGAGTTTAAAACCTGCCATGTTAGCTCTGGTTGCGCAGCTCTATGTGAACCGCAGGAATAACTTGTAGCGAATTCAGAGGTGCGTTGAGCGAGCGGTGAAAATGATTTATCTTTGTGAACAAAGAATTATATGCGCCGTTTACATCTCAACACGCAACGTGCGGTTCTGTCTTCCCTGCAAAGTTTATGCATGTGGTTCCGGTTGACTGGAACGCTAGCGGTTAATGAACCAGCACTAACCTCATCATGCAGATTCAGCCCAGTGAGGAGCTTTCGCGCTTTTCTAGTTGTCACAGTTCATGCTGGTTTTATATCATTTTATTAGTCGTAGTAGTATTTTTCCGGTTACACTATGCATCAAACCATATCAGATGCTTTGTCCACTTAGTCAAACAGAGTTAATGTGCGCAGCTGCGCAGAGATCTGAAAATCACAGTTTCTGTGACTCTCATTAAAACTCAGACATGAAATGTTAGAGCTACTAAAATCACATTAGCAGCATTGAATTAAATCTCCTGTTTGTTGCGCGTCTCTGCGCAGTGCAGCGGATTTAACTCATCATACAGGGTCGGTCCAAGGCTGAATGAGGCCATGAGCAGAATTTGACTTAGGGGCCCCTTTTGTTGCTAAAAACATCAGCATTTCTAACAGCTACTGTGTTAGATTTAATCTGGGAGAAGCGGTTAGTTTAATTGGCCAACTTGAAAAGCAATCAGTTATAATTGCAGTTTACTAATTTGTATTTGTGAACAAACAGAGCTCAAACTTAAAGATTAAACTCACAGCATCAGATTGTAGCTGTGGTAACAAAGCAATCCAACTATGAATATTGTTATTTGAACTTTTACAAAGTAAACTTGCCAGCTCCTTAAAATCTTACATTTAAATGTTAAACAATTTAAAATCTTTTAATTTATGTATGCTGAAACCATTAAATGAAACTTGGCAGCATTGATCATCTCAATAAACAAATGCTACATTTATATATCTGTGCTCGGTGTTAAAATATTAGCATTTATGGGGCCCTTGGAGCCCCATAAATGATTCTGTTTAATCCAATTCTGTTTAATTGGATTAAACAGAAGTGCAAATAATTGATATTCATTTTAATTGGACTTTTTGATTTGTTGTTTTTAAGACTAGCTGTGGGTTTAGATAGCATTTCACTGGCATTTTCCCCTTAACATATAATTAGTAATAATTTTACATTTCCTGTCAACTTAACATATTTTAATAAAAAAACATGGTGGACTATGGAGTGAAAATAGTTTCAAAATATCTGTGCGTGTGTAAAAAGATTTGTGCGTTTGAAAAAAGATTTGTGTGTGTGTAAAAATATCTGTGCGTGTGTAATACTGGATTTGTAAACCTTAAAAATAAAATAAACCTCCTACGCCTATACATGTTGAAAAAGTACACACAAATCACCTGGTACGCACCCACAAAACTGCATTTACACACAGATCCGGTTACAAGTGCACAACTATTTTTGAGACTCATTTCATGCTTCGAGGAAGCTCCCAGATTTGTGTGTAAATGGTGCGTTTACATGCTAGTAAAAGCTGGGACATCTGGGTTTTGCTCTGAGTCTAGTGTTTTTATCCTCTGACGTTTCTCACTGTGCTTGTGCCGAAGTGGCAAATACTTTAGTTCGTGGAAAACGGTATATCTCAGCACTTCCTTGTAATATATTTACAGACATATTGTGCATTTTTGAGCGGTACAGAAGACTACGTGGTCTGAAAAAGGACCACTGGGTGGCGGAATGGTTCGCTGGTCGGACTTTCAACAAATGGAAACGAAAATGGTTTTAAAGTAAAGACGCTATGTAAACTCATCTACCTCAACACAGGTAAAATTTCCACTGTACGCAAATAAATGTAATTACGATTAAGTGAAAATTGTATAGCAGGGCTTTAACTCCAGCTCATAAGGGTCGGTGTCCTCCAATCTTTAGATGTCTATTCTTTAACGCACCCGAGTCAAATCATGAGGTCAGAGGTCATTAGCACGACTCTGGAGGACTTGACTGTCCTAAGCAGCCATTTAATTCAGGTGTGTTGGACCAGGACATATCTAAATGTTGCAGGACACCAGACATCGATGCCTGGATCTGAGGATCCTGTTAGAGGATCAGTGTGTTCCTGCAGCAGCTCCATCGGATCAGAAGGTAGATGAGATCTGAAAGATCCTGATCTTCCAAAAAGTCAAAACAACACCAGACCCGATCCATCAGTCAGCCGTTTCATCCTGTGTAGAGATAAATATAAAATATCTATACACAGAAAGTCAATAAACTAGAATCGAAAGGCAATTTATTTCACTTAATTATATTCACTTGGTGAATAAAGTAAAAGGCAAATCAGAATATCTCACAAACTATATATACAAATATCAGTCAGCAACTTGACTTAGAAATGTGATTGGAACCTTTTGGGCAAAACAGATACTGGAAGAACCACACAGAGATCATTTTTTATGGATTAAAGATTCAAACTGTGCAGAATGAGACAATAAAAATACACAAACTTAGCTCCCAACAGCTAAAGTAGCATAGCTGACATAAACATTAGCTCCCGCTAACAGAAACATGAGGAGGGCAGAGTATCAAAATACCAGACATATAAAACGTAACCTGAAATCATGTCTCATTATAATCGGAGGGCAAAGCCTGCAGGTTTAGCTCCTACTTACTTCAGAGGACAGACCACCGGGACGCTCCGTCTTGCTTCTGGGTTTCCTGGCTATTTTTCCAGCCAGCGAACCATTCTGCCACCCAGTGGTCCTTTGTCAGACTACTTAGTCTCCTGTACCGCTCAAAAATGCACAATATGTCTGTAAATAATTTTAGGATATTATAAGGAAGTGCTGAGATATACCGTTTTCCACGAACTAAAGTATTTGACACTTTGGCACAAGCACAGTGAGAAACGTCAGAGGATAAAAACACTAGACTCAGAGCAAAACTCAGATGTCCCAGCTTTTACTAGCATGTAAACACATCATCTACACACAAATCTGGGAGCTTCCCCGAAGCGTGAAATGAGTCTCAAAAATAGTTGTGCACTCGTAACGGGATCTGTGTGTAAATGCAGTTTTGTGTGTACTTTCTCAACATGTATAGGCGTAGGAGAAGGTTTATTTTATTTTTAAGGTTTACAAATCCAGTATTACACAAGCACAGATATTTTTACACACACACAAATCTTTTTACAAACGCACAAATCTTTTTACGCACGCACAAATCCTGTTATGCACGCACAAAACATTTTACACACACACAAATCATTTTACACACACACAGATATTTTGAGACTATTTTCACTCCATAGTGGACCGCCTCGCGCTTGGTTTAATTTATCGTGCGATTAATTGATTTATCGTTTATTGCGACAGACCTAAGTACAACAGCTGTAAGAAGCTTCCAGAAAGAAAACAACAGTTTTTAGCACGGTCTTCTTAATTTCAGACTGTTACAAAAATGTAGGCATCAGTACATAAAGAGACATTTAACGTGTTGCAGCAAAGTTTTGATATGTCAAATTCTATCCATGACCTGTATATGGCAAAACATTGAAAACATTGATCATTTTATTCCTCAGAGAGACTCTAGTCTGTAAATGTACTGTACAGTTAAAAAGTCGATATTTCTTAGTAGATTTTTTTTCTACTGTGAGCAATCAGAGCAGATTTACTACTCAGCTAATAAGCACCAGAGGTTTACAAGATAGCACGGTCCAGCTATCTGACTGCTGCAATGAGTGTGACTAACACAGGAGCTAAATGCTCCCCTGGTAGCAGTTTGGCTAAATAGGTTGAATATCTGATGAAGAGCATCAGACACAGAGTGATGTGTGGAGCTGAGCTTACAGAAACTGATGAACTGGGGGCGTTGGTGCAGTATCCAGAGGAGGGAACAGACGCCACAGACCATCGTCGCCCATCCGCCCTGCTGAAAAAAAGCAACAAGACAAGCAGCTCAGTGGTCACACCTGAAACCTTCACATCCTGTTCATGCTCTGCACTTCAAAAGCTTCTAGAAGCATATCTGAAAAAACATCTTTCTATGCAGGTTTAGGCTGCATGTAGACAGCAGTTGGTGCACCGACCCGTCGGTGCTTTCTTACCTTTCGGTGCGGGCCAGCTGGCTACAGACACAAACAAGGGAGGAAATACAGAGAAATAAAATTAAACAGTGTTCATGGTAGAGGCAGTCATTGTGTTGTTCAGTGTGTCCCAGCTCACAGCCAGTGGCTGGCTGATATAGCAGCTTCTCAACACCCACCCAAACTGTTGTCACACTGGAGCACCCAGCTAGCTCATGGTTTAACACTGCATCAAACACACACAGAAAATGGATTCCTATCCTTTGCTGCCCTCAATAAATCTTCCGCACATCTCCTCTCACTTTTCCTTACTCTGAACTCTGAGGATGTGACCCAGTTTCCCTCACTGATCCAACCCAAGGTGACACAAGCTTGAAGGTTTTGCAGTGGAGACATTTGGCTCAAATCACAAGAAAAGGTTCATGTGCATTCCATTTGCCATCATTCTTCAAGGGTATTTACATAATCCATCTTCTGAAGACATTTGACAAATATAAAATACAATTCCTTTTCATCTACCTGATGTTTACGTACGTCACGGAAATTTTTACCAAAGTGGGGCGCTCCTTTGGGGGGCCTTTGGTCGAAAGTAAACTTTACACCTTAAATGCACAACAATACCAGTTTGGACTTTGAGCAACTTGCTAAAACTGTATTGTGTAACATTAAAACATGCCTGGCTGCAACTGTATCGATGGCAGCTCTCCTTCTATTCAGTGTTTGTTAGCTTTTGGCGCAGCTCCGTTCTCCTGCTACAGGTAGCTTCACTACATCAGGTCAGCGTTACACCGGCTGATGACGTTGCTGTGAGATTCACTTTGTCTGGTGTCTGATTTTCAAATATTTTATGTTTATAGAGGATTTTTGTACATATGTTTTTTCAATTGTGTGATCATGTCAAAGCAGCAACTTACATTAAAAAGTGTTTTATTTCCATAAGAAGGTTGCCCGCTTCCATGGAAGGACAACAGAAAATTGCTCTTATAAACATGTAATTACTAAAATCACGATACCCTGACTTTATGTCCTTCTGAAAAATGAACCCATTTAAATAAAGAAATCCCTCGATGGATGATATCACGATAGAGAGCGTTCATTTTATAGAATTAACACCGGTGCTGTAAGTGGTCCGGTATGAAACGGGTATGATAGAACAACGGTACTACCACAGCACTTTTAAATTTCAATAATCAGAATACTGAAATTGTTTCCGTTGTTTTAAAAGGTTTAAGTTTATTCCCCGTCAATACGCTTCCCGACCGCCCTACGTTTTATAAAAAAAAAAAAACTCGCACATTGCGCAAAACTCTGAAACAGGAGAAGCAGGACATAAAACGGAGTGACGAACTAGATGTGAATTATGGCATAAAAACAGAGAATCCGACTCTGAACAGTGAAAAATCAACACATGATGTGAAACATGACGATTAGGCGGCGGAGCAGGTGATGAGTGAAGATTACTGATGGTGAGCGACAATAAATGATAAAATTAATCTAGCAACAGGAAAGAAACCAAAGTGGACATAGCAATAAACCAAGAGAGGACAATACTAGTCAAAGGAAACTAAATGGAAATGAATGAAGAACAAAATGCAAGAATAAACTAAGAATTTAAAGTAAATACAGAGAAATAAACTGGTATGGCAAGACCTTTCGAGCAATAACTAATACAGAGGACTGTATGGCAAGAATAAACAGACACTATTTCCAGATAAAAGGTAAAACAATATTGTTGAAGTGCCATGGGTTTGTTGACACCACATCTAATACTGAGAATAAATATATCTTACAGACCATAACAGTAAAGAACCTATCACTCATTTATGTTTTTAATTAGATTTGATATATTTATTTCTTCAATATTATTTTTCATGTCAGTGTTAATGTCATGGTGGTGTTCAGTGACTCCATGACACTTTCAATTTGACTCATTAGGATTTGATTAAGAACCAGATATGTTCTTTGTAATTTCTGTCCAGTAAAACCATTAATCTATAAATCAATAGACAGGTCTATATAAAGATATAATCCATGTTCATGCCCCATATCTGTATGGCATTAAAAGGATCTGGAACTTTTGTTTTTCCACTGAAAGCACTGGTTTGCACAGTAAATGCCATGTTGGTGAAATTTTATGGATGATACGCTGATGTCCCATTCTCCTGAAGGCAGCTGTAACAGTTATGGGCTAGGCAGCTAACTGCGATATCAGAAACCGGTTCTTTGAGGAGCCTGAGGTGTGAATGAAAACACAAGGAAACTGTTTTAGTTAGTGTTTCGTGCCAATGTATTGAATTTTTTTTTTTTGGGAACAGGGAAAAACATAAGGGGAGAAAAAAAACAAACAAAACAATTACAAATACACAGTGAGAGACAATTCAAAATAAATGCAAAGATCATAGAGTTATTTTCCTTTAGCTCGCCATCCTTTGGTTCAGAAGAGGATCTGATCCATCATATAAAAAAAACCCGACCTAAAAGGCCAGAAAACCCATTAAGTATGTTATCAATGTACAAACATACAAATACAATATTAAATGCAATTATTAAATATCTAATAATTAAACATTTCATTTCAATTAGGTTAAATTAACCATAATTTAAATAAAAAAGAATAATTTCAATCAATTAAGGTTAAACTTGAAAAGTTGAAATCAAAGTTAACTTCCAAAATATCAAAGAAAATAAATTAACTCAAATACTCAAGCAGTGTGAGGAAAAGAAATTAAATAAATATACTGCGCAATATCAATTTAAAATGTAAATGTAGCTACATCCTATTTTATACGTTTCATTTCAAAAGTGCCAAAACACGCACAATACCAGCAGTTTAGTTACCTTAAAGTAGGGAGTGGGGCACACCCAACAGCGATCAGCTGTGACAGCCCAGGTACAACGGCAACTGTTCTAACAAAACAATGCTCCAATGAGCAATCAAGCAGAACTGGATGCTAAACAGATACTGCTATGCTATGAACAAAACTCACCAAGAGTGCAAATCAGTAGTTTCAGAGATTTGGGTTGAATTCCCAGAGTGAAATTATCAGCAGGACGCCAACAGTCAGCCACAATCACAGTGAACAGGTGATGTTGTTTAACCTGGCTGGAGGCGGGGCTTTAAATAAGTTGAGGAGTTTGGGGAAAACAGGAAGTGGGCCCGCAAAAATAAAAGTCTTAATTGACTAACTGCGGGTTACACAGCACAGAGCTGCTCCACCAGAAACTGACAGAAACACTGAAGTGCAGAAGAGTTATGATTAATGTAGTCACAGTTCTATCCATGTTTTAATATTGCAGAGCTCAGTCGTTTCGCAAATAGATCAAAGTTTAAACTGCTATTGTTGTACATCTTTTATCTGGTCATTTTGTGTAATATTTAACAACTAGAAAATGGCACAGAATAAGAATATTTTTTCCACTCTGGTTGGTTGCCGTTAGGCCTACCGATTTTAAGTTGAATGTTCATTGCATTTTTTGTAGACACTTGTGAATTTCTATTCACATTGCTTTTTTGTTCTCTGGGAAATTATTTTTGATGATAAATACAGAAACAAGCATAAAAATCAAAACATCTACAATAGAGATAGTAACATTAATAATAAAATAATTGTCAGTGCAAAATAGCCTACAAATTCTTTGGTGGGGGGGTGATGAGGGACCTGGATAAAGGCTAGGGGGCACTGGCCCGATAAAGGTTGAGAAACACTGGTCTAATTGCCCAGCAGCTTTTTTGCATGTTTGAACTGGTGACCCAAAACTAGACGCTAAAATAAAAGTAGATGCTAGGAAGTTTCCCAGCATTCTCTGTTGAAACATAGGCTTACTGTTTATTAGAAACATGCAACTACATAAAGCTCGTCTCAGTTATTTTTATTGCACTAAAACATGACTTTCCTCTCTGCTTAGGCAAGCCAGCACATGTACAGCTAATCAGTGCTAGCATAACATAATCACAGCAGAACTTGTGTGTGTACAAAACCAGAACAGCTGGCGTTGAGGCAGGCTGTGTCCAGGAGAAATTTAATACTGAAATTTAATCTGCCGTTCAGCTGGCTGAAACTTCCCCCTCACTACAAGAAGCACAAATTTGGAATTCTGGAAATATATTAAAACGCACACTGGCAAAGTGTCAAAAGTTAAAGAGCCCCACCCATCAATGTTGGCAACCCTGTTTAAATCTATAGTTAAGAAGTAAATACCATCCAGCAGATATTTACTTCTGCTGGAAGTAAATATCCAGCAGCAAGTCTATACCAGAGCAGATATAGACTTTTTTTGTGTTTGCTTTTTTTAATACACTATTTGTTAAGTATTGTCAACAATGTCTTACAATAACAACAGGTTATCAAGTTTTTCTATGAGGGAACCCTGATTCATATTCCTCATACCATGACCATCTCATGCTGGATCTAGCCTAACAGACTTCATTGCTAATATTAAACAGGACTGATTCCAAACAAGTCCTGCCAGAACCGTGAAGTTCCACGGAAACACTGCCAGCTGCTCATTGGTAAAAAGCTATTATCCGCAAGTTGAGAAGACGAGGAAAAGGAAAGATCTGTGTAAAAGAGAAGTGTAGCATGGCCATGTGATATGAAAGCCAGCTAACTTTCTTTGGAAAATTTGCATGAAACCATCACCAACCAAGAAAGGAAACCCTGTGTAGTGGTAATGGTGATGACTTTATATCTTCTGATCGATCAGCTAAGACTTTTGTCTGGTAAGCAACACAGGGGTAATTTTATCAGTGGCTTCTTCTTGAATCAATTGGTTGATTCCCAATTCCCAGTTTGAACTGTGAGAAAATCTGCTGCTGTGATGTGGATTTGCTTAAGTGGAACTGAACAATAAAAGCATCTGATTTACCTGCGGGCGAACTGGAAGTTGGAAGAGGTGCTAGTGGAGATATTCCTGGGGCTTTCTGAGGGACTGCTTCCAGCTGGAACAGACACATCAAATCTTACTTAAAGGGGCAGTATTATGTATTTTCCAGGCACACAGTGCCATTTTATAGCACAATCAAGTAACTATGTTAACTTCAGTTGTCATAAAAATGCTATGTGGTAGCAGTCCAGCTAGTCCAGGGGTGCCCAAAGTCGGTCCTCGAGGTTCCGGCATCCTGCACGTTTTAGTTCTCTCCCTGGTTTAACGCACTGCATCAAATGATGGCTTGTTAGAAGGCCTAAGAACATTGACATGCTGAAAAGGTTTATATTACCACCAGGGAACTAAAACATACAGGATGCTGGCCCTAGAGGACCGACTTTGGGCACCCCTGAGCTAGTCTGAAGGAGCCGAGTTGCGGGGGAAGGGCTCTGTGAGGCAGGATCTCAGCTTGGAAACTGCAGCTTTAACATTTGTTGATATTAAGAAAAGCTACATTCCAACCATATTTACATAAGTTAACCAGCTAAATTTGTGAGCAAAAGTGTGTTAAAGGAAGTTATGAAAAACAAGATAATGAGAAAGGGGAACCCTTGTCATGTTTTCCTAAAGACACATGGAATCAAAACAAAGCTGAGGGAGCATGTATGCAACAGCACACATCAACGCCTCAATCCATTCATTCCAGACTGCCAAACATTAACGCGCACAAGGTAGAGTAGATAAACAAGTACCTGTTGCGAGATGAAGAGGTGAAAGAGGTCGCGACAGGGTGGGCGACGGAGTCCCGACCGCCAAACTCCTCCTCTTGTTGTTACGGGAACTGAGAGAGAGCAGGGATTCAGGGAGGAGAGATGAGGTTGGCTCATGGTCCGCTGATGATCAACAAGTAGCATGTGGTGCTCACCAGTCTTATCAACACAGCAAAATAAAACGGCGTCAACCTATGAACTGAAGTGAGTTATGGTGATAAGGGAAACACCAGGCGTTTTATGACACCTGCATTACATTTATAGACATGCAAAACTGGAGAACCAATATAATCATTGTTATCTCTTAATGGGCTACAATGAAGCCTATAACAGCATTTTTCTGAGAAGCATAATTCGATATACGAATAATGGAAAAAAAAAAACAATATATATGGTAGCAAAAGAGTGTTTATTTTAGCTGAAGTAACCCACCCAGATTTAGTCCCATTAAAATCCTGACCCAGTAACCTTAAGATCAAAAGTGACTCTGTCCACTTCCTGCATGACTCCTCTGCATGCTCTGCCTGCAGGCTTTGTAACACTTCATAGAAACTGCAAATTAGCTCTCTGTACATTAGTCCTCGTCTCACTTCCAATTCGTTTTAGCTTGGGTATAATTCGTGGAAAGAAGGTGGGTGTAATTCCATGTTGCTTTCTGCTCCTTATCCTGGCAATGCTGACTTTCTTTCAGTCTGGCGGCAATCTAAAACTACTGAGCCAACGAGATGTTAACAGAGTCCGATGTTTCTGGGTCGGTGCTGAGGCAGATTCAGCCACTTATGTGGCCTCGACCCCAAAAAGGTTGAAGAAAAATGAAGCAATCAGGAGCCTGAGTTTGCCTAAGATTTGTTCCAATTTTATTTTTATCAGACAAAATAAACAAACAGTCTGTCCTAACAAAGAAACAGACAAGAATGTGGAAAAGTAGCAGTGCTGTATCACACCCAGACCACGTGAGCAGCTAGCAGCTAGCACTTCCAGGTCTGTTTGCATTTGGACACAACACTGGACTGTGGGATCCTCACAAAAGGCCAGTAACGTTAGAGATATGAGTAAAATGTCAGATTTGATTAGTAGTGGATCTGAACCCATACTTTAGCACACCTCAACAACTCTCACTGTCCACAAAGGTGAAGCAGCAATTCTGTAGGAATCACTGGATCGCATCATTTTATGATACAAACTTGGCTCAAAATTACTGCTGAAAATCTTTGATGAAACAATGACTATTCCCATGTGCCCTGCTAATCAAACTGCTTCTATTACAACACAGGTATTACAACACACAGGTGTTGTAATAGAAAAATCACATTTTACTCAGTGAAAACAAGCAGATGAAGATGTGGCGCTCATAGTGGCTCTGCTGTGTTAGTTCTGATTTGTTCTTTTTGTTTGACTTTTGTTTTGTTGTGGTGTTGCATGTTTGGACAACCTTTCTTCTAGTTTTGGATGCTGTGCAGATTGAAGGAGTCTGCTCTCATTGTATTGTTTTTACAGCCAGGAGCAGCTAAACCTAAAATAATACCTGAACTTTGACCCCAGAGGAGTTGAAAAGAAAGCTTCGTAGATGCAGAGCAGGGAGAGAAAGAGGACGTTCAAACCATCTCTTCTGTCAATCATAACACGTAAGGATCATATCCAAGACTTTAAGCTCGGCTTTCTGGCCGTAAGTCCAGACTGAGATTTAAGAAGGAACAGCAAAACCAAATGAGGTGGATTAGCAGCACTGGCCATCTGATGGTCTCCTCCAGGACATTACTGTGGAATATCGTCTCCACTGCCTAGATGCTGAGCTGTTAACATAAGGCTGTCATACAGAAATGGTCTTCAGTCAAAGGTCTCTTCTGATACATTGCAAGACTGACTGCTACCACAGATCCTTTCTGCCAACAGCATCTTCATCCACATCAACTCTTTGAAGATACTTGGATGATGTGATTTATGACATTTAATTTTCCGTTGGGACAAATAAAGTATTCTTTCATTGCCATATTCAAGAACTCCCAATGTTTGCCTAGTGTGATGTCACCAGAGGCGGAGGGTGAGGAGGGCAGACTTTTTCTTGAATGGATAATGATTTATAACACAACAGCAATATTAACAGAAAACCATGGCCATGGCATGTTGGTCAGACACTACTTTTACAATCTAAAAGAGAGATTGGAAAGAAAAATAGGGGTGGCATCTTTAAATTTGACGTCTGTGTCTGCTTGAAGCAGGGAGCTCTATTTATCATCTGCAGTTTATAGAATCAATAATTTGCATTGGATGATGAAATCTAATAGTTCTAGAGGCAACTACAACAGTAAATACAAAGATGAAGAAACGTAGCAGGGATAATGACAAAGAGGATCCTCTATAGATCCTCTCTTGTTGACAAAGGCAGGCAGCTCCTTCAGGCATTACGGGCCAGTCTGTTAAGGTTGATCGCATTTACCTGACAATTAAAAGCCAAACTACATTCTCTAACCGCATCAACAACGGATATCGACCAGCTCTCAGTCTTGGTGTCGCTTTATGCGACAGCTGGCAGCAGACAATGCAGTCCGTCTGTGTTAAACACACACATGCATAAACACACACACACAAGTCCTAACAGGCCACGTTTCTCCGTAGGAAACAAGATCTAGGGCGGATGAAACCGACACTGAATGACTCCCAATAAACGTCCATTTGATAAATGTAGAAAAACACTGAAGAAATGGTAAAAAAAAAAAAATACTGCTTTTGCATGGTGTGAATCGGCTAAGCGTTCAACAATTGGCTTGTAAATACAGCACAGCAGCGCTTCATAAAGATCACCACGTATTTATATTCCCAAACAGCATTCGTTCGTTACCTTTTCGACCTTCTCATCATTGCTCCAGTCACAAAACTGGTTTTGTAGCTGGGCAGAACGGTCCAGTAGTAGCTTTGGTCGGACATATTGGTGGTCACATATAAAGCCAGTGAAAATATGAGAATCAGTGTCTTCTCAGAGTGGGAGCATCATGTTTAACAGTCTCTCCCCGTGACTGTGTTGCTGGCTGTGGTTAGGCCACTACGCAGAGTCCAACAGCGGAAACTCCATTCAGCTCCTGGACAAACTGACCCCAGGCCCGCGGCGGGGCAGCTCGCTTCTCCTGAGTGACTGGAGCGGCCATGTCCGTTCAGCTCAGTTTTCTTCTCGGGAGCAGAATTTCAGTAACGCCGTTTCTGTCCTCCGAGAAATGCAGCATCATACAGCGGTAGGTTCGTCAGCTCGGAGAGGGATACAAACTTTCCTTCAGCAGCACAGTTCTCTGAACTGCGCAGCCGCGAGAACAGGAACAACGAGGAGGCGGGACTAGTGGTGCTTTCAGGAGCTACTAGAAAAACTGGATTCACCACTATTCAACAAAATATGAATCGCGCAAAACAGTGTTCTTTGTAATTTTGTATTTTTGTGGTACACAAGTTTTACGAACCCACAGATCCTAACAGCTAATATTATGGCTAAAATGATGTCGAGATTACATGGAAAGTAAAAGGTTTATAGCTTTGAAATCCTCAAACGTCCAAGAACACTGAAAGTTACTTTTTGTCTGGATAAAAATGGCAGAAGTCTTTGCTCCATACAACTCATATCTATCATAATTACCTTATAAACGGTCTCTTACTAAACTATTCATCCCCAAAAGCATTTTTAGATTTTCTGTCATAAACAACTCTGACTAAAACTGATTAAAGCAAAGTAGTATTGTTATTATTAATTATGAATCTGAAAAGTGGGGTAGGTATACATACTCCCTCAATACTGTGTAGAACAATATTTGCAGCAATTATAACTGCAAGTCTTTAAGGCTTGATGTATCTAGAAACAGATGTTCTTTTACACAATCCTTCCAAAAGACTTGTAAATTTAGTCACATTGGATGGAGTGTGTCTGTGACATCAAAATTAAGTGTTGCCAAAGACGAAAAACTGGATTTATGTCTGAGCTTGAACTCAGTCATTTCAGCAGATGAATATGGAATCTAAACCATTTCAATACCGTTCTGGCTGCATGTGGAACTTTGTGTTGCTGAAGGGTGAACAGACCCACAGTACAGGTATCTGTATCCTCTGACATGTTTTCTTCTGTATGCCCTGTATTTAGCTCCACCCGTCTTATTTTGAGCAGTTTCAGTTTCCCAGCTGAAGAAAAACATTCCTATACCATGATGCTGCCACTGCCATGATTCACCATCAGGAAGGTGTGCAGTGTTCATTTTCTCCTGCACATAATTGTGTATATTTCCATGCTCGTTCCATTTTCAAATAATGGGTGACTGGATGTTTAGATGGAACAGAGCTGCTGGTGATATTTTCAAAAACTAGAGATAAAGTTTTATAATGTAACCCTGATTTAAACTTCTCCACACTTTTCTCCCTGACCTGTCTGCTGTGTTTTTTGGTCTTCATGACCCTATTTGTTCTCTAAAAAAAACTTCTTGAAATCATCAAATCAATGTGTTGCTTGCCTGAACCACCTTTGTGACCCAGCATGGCCAGTTTTCACAATTCCTTAAAATCAATTTAATTGTAATATTTCTATTCTGTCAGAAGAGCTGTGCAACAAATGTGATGTTTTATGCTCTACTCAGATTAGAGGTCGCTCATACATTGAGGTTTGTCTGGCTTGGCAACAAATTCACATGCGACTTCCTTCATGCTGTTTACATATGTCATTGTTCTAATCCTGACGTGCAAAGTTGAATTCCAACAAGAACCAACCTTGGGAAAACCCACTGCTCTGATAAATGGAATTGCATATCAAGTGCAAATATTCCTGCATCTATCTGATTTAGACATCCAACAACTAATTTTCAGCAAAGAGAACACTGAGCTTATTATCATAAAATGATCTCTGAACTGCAGGAAGCAGAGATGTTCTGCTCTAGATTTTTTTTTTTTCTCCATTTGCAGAAACCTGTCTGGGCAGTAAGACAGCCTGGTCTTTCAGGCACATTCAAACCTTCCTGCCTCACCAGAGGGTCAAGTAAACAAATACTTGGTGTGAGTGAGCACAAGAAAGCTGACAGTGATAGTGATCTGGCTGATCTGGTTTGAGGGTGGCAGAAAGGGCAACCGAGGCTGACAGGGTGCACAGGAGAAGCAAGACAATACTTACACATTTCCCCTGCGTGGAAGGCTCAGCTCCTTCTGGAATAATGATTGAAAAGAAAAAGGAAGAAAAAGTTAAAAGTTAGTATCTACTAAAGAAAAATAAATAGCATTTCATGAATACTTGTAATCCAGATATTAACATTCTTCTATTATTTTAATAGTTCAAACCTTGATGTTGACACCCAATGAATAAGATATTTAACATTTTTCCATTTTTAGCGTTTTTAGAGACAGACTTTTTAATCACTTTTTTCATGTTCAGAAGACAACATTCACAGATTGCCATGTCTTTAAACACCATGTGAGAGGATTGTCATCTTGTGAGGGATTTTGCTGCAAGAGGATCTGGTGTGCTTCGCAAAATAGATGACCATGACGAACAAACACCATGCTGACATATTTATATAACATTTCAAGACATCAGCAGGGAGGTTAAGGGTTGTGCACAAACTGGTTTGTTAATTAAACAACTTCCCTAAGAAATTTGCCAAATTAGTTGCCAAGTGGCTTAAGGACAACTATGTCAACATATCTGACTGAAAATGTCTGTTTAATGTCAGACAGTGAGGAAAAATACAGAAGTTATGTCTTTTTTTAAACATATGTTAATATTTTGTTTCAGCCACATGCTGAGCATAGACAGATGTGGGGGAAATAGTCTCTTGACACTGTAAAACATGTCTAATGAGTTACTTCTTCTTTGGATTATTTCTCTTTCTGTGGCTGTGAATATACTTTTTTATAACCCTCTTTGCCCTGTTGAAAAATACTGACGATATGAAATCTGGAGAAATGAAACCTGTTTAGAACAACTGGTTACTCAACATTTAGGCTGCATCACATTTAAAAACATCATTGTCACACCAATAACTCCTCCCAGATCATCATTCTGTGATAAATACCCACACATGAATGCCTATTTACACAGCAGTTCTTTGTTCACATCTCACCAAGAGATCAGCATGTGTGAGCTTTCAGAACATGAAGCTCTGATCATGTAACCAAAGGGGCATAGACATGTTCCAATGTGCTGTTACACACAGGATCCACCCCCCACCCAGCTCCTTGCAGGAGGGAATTAAAACTGCTGGCTGAGAGTGACTGCCATTCGTTTTACTGTTGAGCTGTCAACATAAAGCGCCAAATCTTAGATGTACATGCAATACATATGAGAGAAAAAGGGATGCAGTGTTTTGATACTAATTGTTAACACCATGACAATGAGATAGCAAGGTCCAATGAAATCACATTTCACAGCTTAGTAAAAAGTTTTATTTAAAAAAAAAAATGCAGAGAGAGAAGTAGGTCAGTTATGCTAAGTTGAGTTTGACAACTTTAACGTGTAGATGTGTTGCAGAATTCGGTGTGTTAGTAAAAAAATAAAAATTAAAAAAATAAATGTATAATCTACTGAGATAGTGTTCTGCTGATGACTACCATCAATTAGCTAATGAATTACTACTGTGTACTGTGTTCAGATGATCACTTAATAATGGCAAAATAAACATCAGGCCTGAAAGCATACAGGCCTTAATATTTGTGTGTGGGAAATGTTTCTGGAGTTTTTTTTATTGTTGAATCCTGATACACTTGAACATAATCTCTTTTCTGTCAGCTAATAAAGCTGTTGTCAGTCAGTTGTTATGGCAATGGGTCTCTGTGTAGCATGGCTGACATAGAAAAGAGAATACAAGTGGTTCTGAGTTCAATGGTTTTTCTGCATTACCTTAGCTGTGGTGCACTACACTAAATTAATAATAACTACATCTCCAGGTTTCATTTGGTTCACAGGATTGTTCTAGTAGTAAAAGTAAAAGTAAAAGAATAGTCTTTTTTCCCCTCCAGTATTGTTCACATGCATGAAATTTCCAGATGAAAACAATAATATGCAACATCTCCACAAATCAGCAACATGCACCTGAGCAATGAGCATACAATACATGTTTGGGATGTGCCCTAAATTTGGCTGAGCATGCATGCTGTTCAGATGTATTCAGTTCTTTAGATACAAGAAAAGTTGTGCTGCATCCTCAACATGATATTGCCTACAACTAATTTTTCTGGAAAACATTGGCTCAGATTAGACAGACCATGAAAAGACACCAGTGACTTTGATCTATTTGTATCTGCAGACTTTGTTACAGCTGCTGCTGTTCTTTGCTTTGCACATGGGCACAATACCACTCATTCTGCTGTCTCATTTCAACCTTGCAGCCATTACAGATCTGTGAGATGCCCCTAAGCCAACCAGAAGCTGCATAGCCTTAGATTGAAAGTATAATCTAAAAAGGGATCAGATGTGCAATATTGCACAATGAACTGCCTTGATGCAATTTCTGATAGGCTGCTACATTCAACATGTGATGTGTTCATGCTTTCTTTCCATGGCAATTATATGTCCAATCGTGTATACATGGTATATGTGTGTATACATGGTATAGAATTTAGTGGCTGAGATGCCAAATCATGACACAACAATAATATGACATTGCATGTTTTCCTAACATTTTGCAGCCTTAATCAAAACAAAGAAATCAAGTCCATCGTATAATAAAAAAATAAAAGCTGCACACTGAGCCTGGTTCGGCTGGAGGTTTTTTCCTGGTTAAAGGAAGTCATTCCTCTCTTTATTTTATTTGGCTGCAAAAACACTTCATTACTCAGTTTCTATTGCATTTATATTATCGCCATTTTAAATCCATTTTCATGAGAATTTATTCTTATTTGTTTATATCTTTATTTTGTTTGCTGTTCCTAATATTTTAATCCATTAGCCCATTTTAAAATTAACTTGAGTCAAAGACAGTAAAAAGCTAAAGTTGGACTTATTCATCAGATGGCTGCTTTCTGTCATTCCCACTTGTTTTCTTTCTGCTGCAGCACAAATATAATTTGCTACAGCACGACCCAGTTCTTTTCAGAACAAGTGGGCCTTGTAGCCATTAGTGGCATGAATACAAATCATACTCCACAGCTACTGCATGCAAGTCCAGACATATTAAATAAGACTTTCCTGGTTATGACACTTTAGCAATGGCTGCTTGAGGCCATCGGAACACATTTTCTTTGTGACTAAACGTATTCAAATGAAGGCATTTCTGCATAGAGACAATGTTTGGACTCAAACCACCATCCACATTCACCAGGACCAGGCAGGGTTGCACCTGATCTATATACCATGGATGTATGCAGTTAATGTCTGGGAAAATCCCAGAGCCATATTCTCTCTGGAGAACAGACCATCTACCAATGCAGCTCACATGTACATGAATATAGGAGACAAGAAGGATTCCCATTTAGAATGCTCCCTAGCAAACATAGCACCCAGTAAAATGATAAAAGGGATTATTCAATCAATCCCTTTCACAGGGATCCTTTGGGGGGGGGGGGTGCCCCAATTACCAAGGCAACCACATCATCGAAAGCAACAAGGAAAATTTTAGAATGAAGAAGGAAAACGGTATTGTCAGACCTGACTGATCCATTTCATTGTTTACCCAAATTAGACTGTTAACCCGTTCGTTCAGTTCATTTGTTCTGATGATCGGAAGAGAAACATGATCTGCTGCTATAATTAACATTTCTGAAAGATCTAATGATAAACTGTCAGTGAGCTACTGAACTAGAGAGTAAAAAACACAAATGAGTCTCTACACCCAGCATAGTAACCAAAACCATTCAGTCTGCCTGGAAACAACCGAACCGAACCGAGCCGAGCCGAGGCTGTTTACCTGCAGCCCGCGGCGTCTCAGGATGTTCGGCTCATCCATCAGTGAAGAACAAAAAGACATTCAGTTAGTCAGTTAGTCAGTCAGCCAGCCCATGCTGCGCTCTGTCCTCTGCGCAGAAGCTCGGATTCTGCCATAGCCGCGGTAATACTGCTACTGCTCGGCCGCTACAGTCTCCAGCACCACCAGTAGCTGTTACTATATTCCGCTCTTCCTCCTCCTCCTCCTCCACTTCCTTCTCTTCATCCCCCCGCGGAGAGCAGCAGCACTACACAGCCAGGACCCAACAAGGTGTTCGCTTCAAATAGTTGATCAGATGGATGGAACAAAAGCAGGGGAAACGGAAGAGGGGGCGGGGCGAGGCTGACCTCAATTAACAAGAGAACACAGAGAGACACCAGGTAGGGAGGAGGCTTGGGGGCGAATCTATTGCGGCTCTCACATTAAACGTGTCGTATTACACATGGAAGTACTATCATTTCAGAGAGTCTAAACTGTAACGGTTGACCAACCCAGTTCCTCCTAGTAGATTATAACAGTGGCTCCACTAAGGAGGGCCATGGCCCCTTGAGAACCCTGATATGTTCATACAAAAGCACAGAGAGTCATCTTCTTTAATACAAATGCAAAACTCAATAGACAATATAAATTAGAGTATAAACACGCCCAGGGTGGCATCAGAAAGGGGTGGGGCACCCAAGGACTAGAAGATAAAATATACCTTAGTTGTCTCCTCAACATGCCTCATAGAGTTTCCCTGAGTTGATGCTGAGTACTGGCAGACTACTCTCTCTTGACTACTACTGCCTTTCTCTCTTGCTCTCGATGAAGGCGGATGCTTTTTTTCCTCTGCTCCCTCCCTGCCCATGCCTGCCCTGCTCGCTCTGTTTTTGTCCTGTCTTTTTCTATATTTTTAGAGCCTTTCTTTGCACATCCTCCAAATCTACAAATTATGGATCTGGTCAACCGATCTCTCAATGCAATTGATAAAATTTTCGACGTCTGGGCACAAGAGAGCCCTCTTGTCCTGCGGGCACACACCCGGCAGGATTCACCCTGGATTTATTCATGATAACAGGATTTCTGCTGTTTGGAGCTTGTGGATTCCTGGCTTATCGACAAATTTGTGACGGACTTGGCTGAACTAGCGAACACTCAGCAGTCTGAGTGTTCGCTATCTATCTATCTATCTATCTATCTATCTATCTATCTATCTATCTATCTATCTATCTATCTATCTATCTATCTATCTATCTATCTATCTATCTATCTATCTATCTATCTATCTATCTATCCATCCATCCATCCATCCATCCATCCATCCATCCATCCATCCATCCATCCATCCATCCATCCATCCATCCATCCATCCATCCATCCATCCATCCATCCAGCCATCCAGCTATCTAACAAAATGTTTTTTTTCTTTTTATTTACCTATTATTTTTATGACTCTGGTTCTACCTTCAATCATTGGTAATTGCATAAGTATTGCTTTGAATGAAAAAATCTGTCCGCCTGGAAATAATCTAAAAAAATCTCTAGAATGTGGTGTCCTACCCATTCAAAGATGTGACTTAGAAAGCAACGTTCTTAACCTTGGTGAGCATTTCTTGGAAGGCCAGGATTACTATGCATTTAATAGTTAAAATATCAACTACTAAATTGTCAGTTAATTTGGTTATGCTTTTAAGATTTTATTGTTTTTAAAAAGCTATTTATTCAGTGAATTTGGAGAGTGTTGAGAAAATAAATTTAAAATAAGCTAGTTTTAAAACTTAACATGTCTTGATTCAAATGGCCTAATTGTGGTTTTGAAATTAGTAATGTATTCTGGCTCTTTGACCTTTATTTTACTTGTAGTTACAGCAGATGGTTTGCTAGGATCGTTTGAACTGCCTTTTGTCTGTGGGAAAACAATACAGTGGAAGTTCCAGCTTTTCACACTCATCTGTGAAAAGGCCGTAAACACGGCAGGAGTTTCTGGCTTGAGAGAGGGTCAGAGATAGCTCCTGGTTGGATGAGCAAAGATACACCTTATTTGAATAAATTAAAGATAAGAATACGCCTTTTACATATAAAACTTTCTACACAGAAGTAACAGATCAGATTTGCCCTTGCAACTCTCCAAAGATGTCTTTGCACGTCTTTGCTTTTCTTTCTTTCTTTCTTTTCCATTTATGTCAGGTAAATGAATGTATGTCTCCGTTGTTCTGCAGTTTCTGGTGTAAGTTTGTGCATTGTCTTACTTCTAAGTTTATGCATTGTCTTATATTGGATTAAACTCTGTAATTCTGTGACGTCAACACGCATTGTTGTTTTCCTTGTGGCTACACGTGGCCTGCCGAGAGGACCTGGGATCCAGAGGAAGAGAGAGAGCCAAACTTTTTCCAAAGTTAACCTATTTTAGAAAATTTCTTCCTTAACAAGAGATAATGCACAAAATGTGATATTTAAAATATTCAAGAACTTTTAAGACAACATTTAAACTAGGCTCATACTTTATAAACAAAAAAACAAATTTGACATTTTGACATCTGGATTTTATGTGAGAGCTGGAGTCTGGGGGAAGGCCCTTTGCAGATCCTTCGTTTGAACATGGCTGCTTGGACTTGTTCTTGAACAATTGTTGTTTTTACAGTATTTGGTTTTCTTCTGAGCATGCATCACTTTTCTTAAACAATCAGTTTTCATCTGCTTTTGGCTTTGTTTTGTGGTTGTCACAAAAATGCCCTCTGGGTCTGACTGAAGGCAACCCAAGTACCGCCAGTTCTGTTACCCCAGAACCTTAATTCTACAGAAAAACAATTTGTTTCTATTCAGAATTTTTTAAATAGCTTGTGGAAGGTGTCAAAAGATAAATGCTAAGTTTTTTTTAATTTTAACCTTTATTCCAAGCTAAATAAAAGCTAAACATTTAAAGTACATTTTTATTGACTTTAAAACATGACACATCCCAAGGTTGGGTGGGGCCCTGAGAAGATTTACATTTTGGAGCCAACTTCAGCTAAGACTCTCTCCTTCCTGCCAGCTTTGCACCATTTATATCTCTTTTAAAGTGTTCATGCTTGATCATTATTTGTGTGCCGCATATTTAACACGACTTGGTTTATGATTAGCTACTTATTAACTACCTTAAACTGACTGCATGACAGAAAGTGTTTTACATGACTCTGAAATCTGTTGCTTATCAGATGTCATCATGCTTTGAATTAGCCTGTGTTGAGAAAATAAATTTAAAATAAGCTAGTTTTAAAACTTAACATGTCTTGATTCAAATACCCTAATTGTGGTTTTGAAATTAGTAATGTATTCTGGCCTATTGACCTTTATGTTACCTGTAGTTACAGCAGATGGTTTGCTAGGATCGTTTGAACTGCCTTTTGTCTGTGTGGGAAAACAATACAGTAGAAGTTCCAGCTTTTCACACTCATCTGTGAAAGACCTTAAACACGGCAGGAGTTTCTGGCTTGAGAGAGGGTCAGAGATAGCTCCTGGTTGGAGGAGCAAAGATACACCTTATTTGAATAAATTAAAGATAAGAATACGCCTTTTACTATAAAACTTTCTACACAGAAGTAACAGATTAGATTTGCTCTTGCAACTCTCCAAAGATGTCTTTAGACGTCTTTGCTTTTTTTTCTTTCTTTCTTTTCCAAGTCTGTCAGGTAAATGAATGTATGTCTCAGTTGTTCTGCAGTTTCTGTGTAAGTTTATGCATTCTCTTGTATTGGATTAAACTCTGTAATTCTGTGACGTCAACATGCATTGTTGTTTTCCTTGTGGCTACACGCGGCTCGCCGAGAGGACCTGGGATCCAAGAGGAAGAGAGAGCCAAACTTTTTCCAAAGTTAACCAATTTAGATATTTCTTCCTTAACACCTGCTCACTGAGCACAACAGTTAGCAAACCCAATTGGTTTTCAAACTTGCATCTTTGTTAAAGTTGAATTGGGTGTAATGCAACTCCCAGAACCAAGCTCTAACCTCTGAGATGGCGTTATGTGTGACTAGTATGAATATGTATTGATAATTAATCTGAGAACAGAAAAGAGGCAACTGAACCTAATTGCCTTTAGCATTTTTGCTACTCTGAGGCTAGATTTTCTTGTGGAAAACATGAAAACGATGTTTCTGTTTTGAATTTTTAGTGAAGAACTCACTCAGGATTTAACTATAAGCAATTCAGTTTAATCCAATATATCATTTATAAATATATTAATTGAACATTATGTTGAATTAAATAGGACTATTGTTTGGAAAATACACTCACAAGCTAGCATTTGTGGTCTGAGATATTTAATTTCATTCATGTGAGTTCAATATGTTAAGAACAAAAGCAGTTGAAACCTTGAACCAGTCTAAACAACTAGTCTGACTCTGTATGGGCACTTCACACAGTTTGATTCTCCACACCCAGTGGAGGTCATCGGCTCTCACAGACAACATTAAATAATTTCACTCTGAAATTGCATCACTTCATAATTTTAAAATAATTTATTACATAACTAGAAATAAAATCATTTTATGACAATAAAATGATATAATAAATTATGAAAAGATGTTCTTTTCTCTGACTATCTCACTGTGTGTTGCAGCAGTGTCTGGAAAACAGCATTTCAATAATGACACAGCAGAGTCAGGGAGTCATTAGCTGTGTTTTCGAACACACACAGGAAATTGTCTGCAGTCTCTCTGGGACACCAGCATGGACACAAGCTTCAGTAATGATTAACAAGTAATGACCTAGCAATATTACATTTTGACTGTTAAAACAACAATAAGGCTAAATATTTGACTGAGTGTGATTCAAGCTGTTACATTTTCCCCATTTCTTCCAACTAAATAGATTTAAATATTCAAAGAATTTGAAATCATGTTATGATTGCTGCTCAAAAACATTTAAACAGAACTTGAAAGTGGAATTATTAAACATAATTACTAACTTATGGGAAACACACTTGAAAACCCCTCATTTGGCCATTGGACAATGAGCAACAGCTTAGTTTTTATACTTGTATTCAGTTCACATAATCATGCACAATTCACTTAAGTCAATATTTATTCAGCCACATTAACAGTGAGAACAAATTGCATTGCTTGACAGTTGGGTAGCCATATCTTGAGTGAGTTCTATACACAATGTTTTATAAATCAAGCTTAAAAACCAATTTGTTTGTAGTTGTCTTTGAATATCATTAATTTTAGTTTGTATTCCATCCATCCATTTTCTTTACACCCATGTCCCTAGTGGGGTCGGGAGGGGTGCTGGTGCCTCCAGCAAACATTTCAGGCGAGAGGCGGGGTACACCCTGGACAGGTCGCTAGTCTGTAGCAGGGCAACACAGAGACAAACAGGACAAACAACCATGCACACACACATTTACACCTAGGGAGAATTTAAAGAAACCAGTCAACCTGACAGTCATGTTTTTGGACTGTGGGAGGAAGCCAGAGTACCCGGAGTGAACCCTTGCATGCAGAGGGAGAACATGCAAACTCCATGCAGAAAGACCCCGGGCCAGGAATCGAACATTCCTACATTTATTTTATCCTTTTATTTCGTCACTGCAGAGTAATTTCTTGTCTGTTGTTTTATGTTTCTCTCTGTAAAGGTCTTTTTCTACCCCTTAAAACGAGAAAAAGAAACAGAACCAAGAAACCACAGTGCCTTCTCGCTTCAGGGACGTGTGCTATGTGGCTACCACACTGTATCAAAGTGCATCTGTAAACATCTGAATCCAAACACATGTGAGATGACATTTCTAGTTATCTGATGTTCTAAAATTTAAACTGAAGTGAACTGAACCACCAAGACATCCCAATGACATGGGGTACTTGCTAGTATCTTAGTGGACTAAATTTAGTGTTTTGTTTCATTAATCATTTCCCAGTTATTTTTTAAATAATCTTCATCAGAGAAGAGCAGTTTTCCTCAACTGATTCTTGAAATATGCTAAAATATATCCAGATTTATCTTGAAATACCATGGAAGGGAAATAATTTATTTTTCAAAAATATTTTGATAGATATTGAAACAAATTAATGTATCCACATTAACATGGTTTATCATAGCTTTTCTATGCTGTAGATTAAATCAGAAAAGGAAAATCAGTAAGTGTAAGATTGTTAGAATAGCTATCAGAGGACAGAACAACTGTGCTTTGAAGGCACACTGAATGGTGCTGCCTGATCCGTTCATGTCACCCAGCGGTGCCACAATGTGCTTTTCCATAAACAACAATAGCTGGTTTCTTCTCCAGTGATGTCACGTGTCCTTTTATGTTAGCATCAGGGATGTGAGCTTTTCCTTGTTCTTCTCTGAAGCTAAACATAAAAAGTGGCAATGACACCATCAAATCAGTTTAGTGTATAACTCCACGAGTCTCCATGAAGCTGCAAAATACTGTAACTGCTAGATGTATTCATCTAGCAGTGCTGTCTGTGGAGTGTAAAAATTATAATGATGGCATGTTTAAAGAATTCTATGAATTGGCTAGTTATTTAGTATTATTAATGTCTAAGCTGTTGTTTCCCAGTCTGGACAGTGAAGGCGTTTTTACAGGGAAGCGGTTTTAGCTCAGGTGTTAAACTTACTGTTACTGTGGGTGGATTCCACTGAAGTCAAACTGTTAATGCTCTTGTTAAAATGAGTCACCGCAACACCAAAACAAGGAAAACAAAATCACATTGTAGTACTTAGACAACAAGGGTTTTTTTCTGAAACCGGAAGAAAATCTTAGAAAAAAATAATTTTGTTTTGTGTGTTCTAACTGAATAACACACATCTCAGGGGGTAGATGAAATGATAGCACATAATAACTCAACTGCATATGCTCACTCTAAAAGTTGGTTGAACCACTTTTTATTTCAATTTCTGTACTCCGTCATCTTTGGTAGGGGGCCTGTAGTATCCTACAACTTGACTCTGTCCTGTGAAACGTCTCCAAACCTATCTCCAAATTGCAAGGACATCTGGTATCCACAAATCTATCCAGGAGATCTCACAGATCTTCTGGACTCTGGCTCAACCATTCCAAAACTTTAATGTACAAAGTCACTTTATTGTGGAATTGGATGCAGATTTTAGTAAGAGTCCCTTTTTTAGTTTCTTTAACAGATACCTAAAGGCTTTGGCTTTTAGCTTTAACAGTTACTTTTTAAAAAAAACTAATTTTCACAGTATTTTTCTCCTGGTACAGAATGACTTCTTAACCTCATGCCAGCAATGTTAGATCATCAGCAATGCAAATCTCTCCATTAATTGAATCAGGAGACAGACAGAAAGAACAGGTACAATCTTTAGTACCTCCAAGAATGTTAACTAAGGACCACACTGTCTCCTTCTTATTATTAAATTAGTAATATTATATTTTGGTGTTGCAATGTGTGCACATCTAATGTGCTGAGTTCATTTTGTTGCATAATCCAGTGAAAGTCACCACTTCATGCTGGAAAACGGAAACATATTTAATCAAAGGACTGCAGGAGAGAACTTTATTAGTTAAAGTTGACCTTATTTAATTTTGTTATTTAATATTAACGTATTATTGATGCTAAGTTAAAGATAGTTTTGCTTAATTGTTTTTTTGGGCTGTGACAGACTGGAGACCCGTCCTGGGTGTACCCCACCTCTCGCCCGAAACGTTCAATGGACATAGGCACCAGCAACCCTCCCGACCCCACTAGGGACAATGGTGTACAGAAAATGGATGGATGAATGGATGGTTTTTTGTGTTGCTTAGCTAACTTTGTATTTTTTTCGTTCATTTGTTATGCTGTACCTCCCTCATGTGGCAAATTTAGGTTACTGCACCCTTATTTAAGCAGCCTTTGTTCTTTGTCTGCAGGTCAGCTTTGTTTGAGTTCGCTTGCTGTTTAGTTGACCTCAATAGAGTTGAGTCCACGTCCATGTTATTTATCATTTGACTTTATTTGCATTGGAGTTTTGACCCTGTGTTAACTACTTTTTATATTATTCAATTGTAGCTTTTTTTTTTTTTTTTTTTTTTTTTTTTTAATTTTTGAACACCTTTTGTCCTTTTTTTACGCTTGGTTCCTTGTAACACAGACGATGCCAAACAAAGGATAGTTCAACCAGGCCCACATCAGAAATTATAGATCAGTATTCTGAACTAGAAGAATTCCAAGCTGAATGTAGGATACCTGACGATCTTCAAAACATAGTGTCTTTTAAAACCTTCCAGACCACACCTATACAGGTCCATTCTTTAGCTCTCAACACTTAGACACAACCTTTTTCAACAATTACGTACTTCCTGTTTTCGTCCCGCTCTCTCTGTGACTTCAAGTACTTTTATGCCCCGCTGAAGGAATCTTTGCCTTGCATTTTTATTCTCTCAACACTTAGCTTTGACTCAGGAACATGCTCCCAGTCTTGCCCATGGCCTGTGATCTCATGTGTTATTAGACACTAGAATACCAAAAAAAAAAGCATTTTGTTCATCATTTGTCATCCACTGCCACAAGTAAACATTGGGATGAGAAAGCTTCTCAGAGAGCTACTCTGATCCAAGAAGTTGGATCAGATTGTGCAACGTCTTCCAACAATCCAGGTGAAATATAGTATCCGATGTGAGTATCTTCAAACATGATAGAGAACTGTCAAAAAAATGGAATTCTGCCTCCCTGCAGAGTTTAAACCACTGAGAACATGTGATCAGTTTCCAAAACGCAGCTGGGTAAACAAAGGCCGACAAACTGAGATGAACTCAAAATTGGGTCACTAACAGTCAGGAATTGGCTCAGAACTCAATATTCAGCATATTCAGAAGTTGCAATATCCAGAATTACAGAAATTGTGAAAAAAGATTAAGGTGTAAATACTGACATCTTATATAAATTTTATGAAAGACTTTGAGATGTTTTAGTCATTATTTAGAAACTTAGAAAGATACACATGTTGAAGACACAACAAGAACTTCAGGCCACGCCTAGCCATGTGTATATCATCCAGAAACCCAGAAACTCTGAAAAGCCTTCTCTGTTGATTTCAGGATCCAGACTGAAAGACTTGTGCCCCCGTGGAAGCACAAGGGGGCGTTATTAGACTTTGTTCCACAAATTACTCAGCCATGAAGTAGTATGCTACTTATAATCACAGAAAAGACTTAGAGGATGCTGGAACACACAGTGCATAGATGTCTCCTACTTTCTGCTGACTCAGTAAGTGCAAACCTCCAAACTTCATGTGGCCTTCATGTTAGCTCAAGAACACTGTGTAGAAAGCTTCACTGAATGGGTTTCCTTGACTGAATGGCTGCAACCAAGTGTTGCATCATCCAGTGCAATGCAAGTGTTCATAGTTTGATCATATGCTGTAAATTAAGTTGCCACTCCACTTCACATGGTGACATGTTTGCTGAAGTGATGAATAATGCCTCTCTGGGAATCCAAAGCAGGAATCTGGGTTTGGCAGATGTCTGACTTCATTGTGTCAAGTGTAAAATTTGGTGAAGAGAGGATTATAGTGTGCAGCTGTGTTACAGTGAAAGGAGCTCCTGCAGCATACGAAAACATTTGGGAGATGTTGTATCTGCAGACTCGTGTGGTGCTGGTTTGGTTTCTGCTCTCTCTTCCTCTCCAGGATTCATCCTGCACAGATGCCTTCTTTTATCATCCCTAAAAGAAGGCAGTACCATCTTTTATGGGTGATATAAAAGAGGTGCTGCCTTGTTTCAGTGTGATTATACACAACACAAGGTGACAGAGACAAGGAGTAATGCGATTGGTGTGGAGCAACCTGAATGGCTTGGAGTCCTGACCTCAACCTGACAGAACATCTTTGGGACAAATTAGAGAAGATTGGCATTCAAATCCAAATCATTGTCTGACCTCACATATTACCTTCAGAATAGTTAAAGTTTCCTTATGTATTCTGCTTAAGTTGTGGAAAGCCTTCTCGGAGGAGTTAAATCTGTGAGAGCTTCTAAGGATTGGCTGACATATAAAACACCAATGGATTAAGATGCCATTTGTTTGAAGGCGGATTACGAAATGCCTTCAGCAACACAACATATCTTAAGAGAGAAAATAGCTGGTCTAATGCTCTTCTACTAATTCTTTAGCTTATTCTCTTCAGGACTCTTTTAGGGTCACTCCAAGACCTTACCACATGCCAGAACAAACTCGTTGGCCAAAAATTACTTTAAATCTAGATCTGTCAGGGGTCTGAACAACAAAACTTATCAAATCTTTATTTAATAATTCAAAATGTCCTAATCTGGCAAGCCAATATCTGATGAAAATGTCTCAGAGACAATCTGTTAGTCATTATGAGAGAATAAGTCCTGTCTGGGTTTTTAATTCCTCCTCAGTCTCTCACGCTACATAATTTGAAACACAAAGAGGAACCTGTTAGGAAAGTGAGAGCCTTACATGACACCCTAAACTGTGTCTTCTTTTCATGTGTCAACCTTTCGCACACTTTGAGCTCACCTGATCTAGCACATGACTGTTTCATCACCTAAGTGACTCACCGCTCAGATATTCCCCCTCTCTGCACCGGTTTTAGGCAGCTACCTACTGCCACCCAGTCCTTGTATGACAATAAATGACTTCTCAAAAATTATTTATGGAACAACTACTTGCACACTCTCATCACAGGTCAAAGAGCGGTGTTACCTGATTGGGCTGCTGCTATTATCACCATTATTTTGAACACATCAGACATCAGATAGAAAGAAAGCATAACAAGGTGACATAAAAATGTTCCTATCTCATCTTTTCAAAACTACTTCACACATGAAACTGCACAGTATGTCACTGATCTCAGACCGATGTTGCATTAATGGTTTCTTGCTTTTAAAACTAAGAACATGAGGAAATAAAGCACATTGAGTTTAGCATAGATTCTTGTCACATGTCTGAAGTCTGTGTTGCTAGTGATGTGTCCCTGTTTAGTTAAGCACATATATGTATATTGGGATGGAGGGTGTAAAGAGTGCTTCTGGGTGAGAACAGAGTACCTTACATTCTCTGTAAAGCTTCAACATTTTTCTTCAGTAGTGGATTTTTACACAGAAGTCATTGTGGGTGAGTGTATTACTAATTTCATTGGAAACACTGTAACTCTCTGCTTCCTGGTTCTTAGCCACTTATTGATTATTTGTTTTACTCATCTGTGAGGTCTATGGTCAAATAAAGTCCATTCCACTTTTTTATTTTGACTCATATTACCCTTGGCATGTTTTGCAATATTTCAACATTTTTGTGAAGGCCTCTTTGCTTTTGCTAATTATACCACTGTGTATAGTTTGTTGATGAGAAACTTTTCAATTAATAACAAACTGGCTGAAATTGATTTATGCATCGCAGTACATAGATACTGACAGATTTCAGGTGGTTTCTTGGGTTTCTAAGTTAATCTGCGCATCATTTTATTCATGTGTTCAATACTTGTTCCCTGGTCTCATTACGTTTTTACTCGTAACTTTGTTTATGGAATAACTTGTTTTGATTTCATTTTAGGTGTGGATTAGACAATTGATGACGTCTTGGTTAAATTTAGTCAATGAACTAATTAGAAATATTTAAACTGAGAAAAACATTGACACATCCACACATTTTACCCGCAATTTTCTACAGTATGTGATATAGATAATAAAGTGTCGTAATATTGTAGTGTGTGTCTCCACGAGCCATTCAAACCAGAAAATGTGGTAGAATTATGCTGACTTGAGGTTTGGTACCAAGATGCTAATAGACAGGAAGTTTAACCACCAGGTTTGTGCTTGGAAAGAAAATGTTAACCAAGATAATATTTATGTTTTTCTAAACACTATGAAAAGAACTTCTGCAGTTATCACCAGATTCTGGGAATTCTCTGAAGTGCTGTAAACGAGGTCAATGACGACACAAGTCGCGCAAAACAGAGGACAGACCTCATTGTATTAAGTTTCACATATTCATGGATAACTACTGAGAGATGCTCCACTGCACCACTGAAGTCTGCATTTAGCAACTTAGCAGATCTGTCTGTCATTGATGGTTTAGTTTGTATAAAAATATTTCTCCATTTCATCTTTGAGGAGCATCATAAGTCAGTTGTGATGATGTAAAAAATGGTGCCAAAGCACCAAGCGAACCCTTTCAGATATTGCTTAATAAAATGTTTGTGATTGAGGCTCTGCCTTTTTTTTTTCTGATCTGTTATTTTCTCTTTGGGTTGAAAAGTTTTCAACTTTCAACTTTGTCTTGTATTTGTTTTTAATATTTGATGTCAGGCTCTTCAAACACGCGGCTGCCTTGAACAACCTGAACCTGGTATATCAGGATTGAGGATTACATCAGCTTAGTCTGTCTGTGGGGCATCAGCAGCTGGCCCTCTGGCCGAGCTGGCCGGGTTTTCATGTAAACAGAAAAGTTTAACTTCACAGGGCTCTCCACAAGTTCACCTGTATAACTTTGGGAACACTGGTGTAATTCCCAACTGTCCCTGTCAGTGCCAGTGCTGATCACGTGGGAATCTTTTTGGGTGCTGTGATCAGATGATTCAGCAATATTTTTTCTCTCAGTGCCATCTCCATGGATTCCCACAGAGTTCTGATAAATTACGAATTTATCAGTAATTCTACTGTAATTATCAAATGCATCAGAATTTAAATTAAAAAAAAAACCCAAGAACTGTTAAAATTCTCTTCAGTAAAAAAAAGAGAGGTAAATACATGTTACATAAAACCTGCAGAGCTACAAAAAATAAAATGTCTAAAACATAAATAAATAATTTATTCTTTAAGAACTGTGATCAAGATGTAATTCAAATGAATTCCACATTTACAGCTCTATCCTCATCCCACATAACTCAATCCTTCAAAATGTTGCCTCATTTCTGCATGTGGCCCACACTGAGCCATTCACAGACCAGCTTATTCAACTAGGGGCGTGGCATCACTGGAGCACTATAAATAATGCATGTGAAGAATCTTTTTCTCAGAACATGGACAAACCTATTCCACAGTGGTGGAGCACTTATAAATCAACCCTAGCCAGCAGACTCACCATGCTCACATCACACACTCCTGCTCTGCTTGCCTCTTACACCTTGCTGCTCCTGTTGGTCCCCACCTCTGGGGGACTCCAGCCTGACGTTGCGCGCCAAGGCCTGCTTGAGACCGGCAACCTCGATGACCGGGAGGCTCTGGTTCTGGAGGCGGTGAAGAAGGGGATCCTTGGCTCTCTGGGTTTGGACAGAGAGCCAAAGCCTGCCATGAAGGCCTCACAGAGGGAGCTGAGGAAGATGTTCAAGCTCTACAGGGAAAAAGTCAGCGAGATGAGGAGAAACTCCAGCCAGTCAGTGAGGGAGACCTGGCCGTCCAACACGTCCACTGTGCTTTTTCCAGGTATACACAAGACATTCATTACAAATAAACTTTAACCTAACTCAGTCATTGTCATGACAGGGCTGATGTCAAAGGTCCTTGAGAGCAGCTTGAGCTAAATTAGAAAAGAAGTAGATGATTAATGGGTTTAGAAAAACTACAATGTCATTCAAGCAAAGCTGATTGTTTAAAGGCATGAGTTTTTGTCTCTAAGGTCAATGTTGGAGTTGGTCTTTGCAGATTTCTGGATAAATAGAAACATTTTGGTGCTAACAAACATCTGTGAAAGAAAGCAGACATTCCTCCAAGCTTTTAAAAATCATGAGCGTGAAAGGTTAACACGTTTCCACTGATATCACTGATGTCTCTGAGTTTAATTTTAGAAATGTTTATGTTTCCTCTGTCAGAATGCCACCATTTTGTTTTCTCATTAAACCCCTCTTCTGTTTTTGCTTTTAGCCAAGCCGTTGCATGTTCTACGGAAGGGTGATCAGCGACACATTGTTTGGTATCGAGCTGTTTTCCAAAAGAACCCAAAAATTCACTCTGAACTGACTCTGGCACAAGCACAACTGAAAGTATCCGGTTCTGGTTTAGATAACAACCCCAAAACTAGAAGATACATCAAAGTTAAAATTAATGGGATGAAGCCAAGAAACTCTGCTGAGTGGACCTACACTGACAACAATTCAGTGACCCCAGGAATGATACTGGACATCAGCCCAGAGGCAAGCAGAGGGATGTGGACAGATGATCAAGTACTGGTTGTAGATGTAGGGATGGCTCCACTTAGCAGGAAAGCCTCCAACTTAAAGCCAACTGTGACTCTGGAACTGGGCCTAAAGGACTCCGTCCTCGCTCGGGGCAGCAGGCGGCGCCGTTCAAACAAGGAAGACAACTGTGATGAGCGAGGGTGGTGCTGCCGGAAGTCTGCTACTGTATCCTTCAAAGATATTGGCTGGATGGACTGGGTGGTGGCCCCAACCGAGTACACCATGCATTTCTGTGACGGCACCTGCCCCCACAACTACAAGCCGGCCAGCATGCACACACAAGTGAAGTCCCGCCTGCACCAGATCACCAAGGGAGAGACGCCCCGGCCCTGCTGCGTGCCGGCAGCGTACGAGCCCCTGGTGCTGATGCACTATGACAGCAGGGGGAAGCTGAAGCTGACTCTGTTCAACGACCTCATCGTCACCAAATGTCACTGTGCCTGAGCAGAATATGCAACAGACTGTTTCAATGCCTTTAGACTCCATCCATCCACCCACCCACCCATCCATCCATGGATGCTCCTCCAGGGATTATGGCATTAAATTAAACAAGGAGAATATCTTGTGTGACATAGGTTCATAGGTTGTGTGACATAGGTTCTTAAAAAGGTGGATTTCATGAATTAAATACTTGACTTGATTAAAAGTGCATTTATTCACTATAAATGAAAACAAAACAAAACATGTATTTATTTAATGTTCGTTTATTTATTATTTGCTGTATTATATCACTGTTGTACTCGGTTAACCCATTTTTATACACCAGATGCACTGAGCTGCATTGTTTTATAGGACTTTGATATTCTGAGTGTTGTCTTATGCATTTCTATAATTGAAAATTAATAAAACTTCAATTTAAAAAACAAAATTGAACTGTTTTTCTTGAATTTATCACTATGCAAATCTGATAGATTAAAACAAAAATCAATGTCCTGACATGTTGGGAAGAAAACAATAAACCTTTTCAGGTTAGTAAACTCAGGGAGGGGCTGGAAGTTTCAGACAAGATAAGATCTTACTCACTCAGATGGCCTTGAAGCGTTGCTAAGCGTTGCCTTGATTCATTAATTTAAACGGAAGCAGCTGGGCAATTTGGTCCAAACTGGTATATCAGGAGACAAACCTACACAATATTTTTTATGGCATATTATCAAATCTTCCTTTGGTCATTTCCTTTCTGTGCTGCTTAGGTAATGTTTGGCAACAACTGAAATCCCCACCAGGAATCTCAAAGGCACAATTCAAGGCCAGATATGTGTTACCAGAGAACAAAGATGAATGCAATAAAGAGGGCACATTGATATGAACTGTGGCAGACTTTTGTGAAAAGTTTACAGTGTAATAACTCTGCCTCTTTTAATGAGTAGTCCAGGTGAGGGTCACCGACTTGTGACTGTTTTGATGAAGTCATTGCACTGAAGGATAAGGGATACCTAATAACCTTGAACAACTAAATAAACAAACAGATAATCACGAGCAGGCACTAAATATATCAGACCTCAGTTTAATTTGCTCTTCTACCCAGTCATGTACAGCTTTCTATTCTGTTACCTTCTGTTGGAACGATAACTTCTTTAGCATCCACACATTTTGGAAGAACAAAAAGGTCTGCACTATCAGATCCTGAACTTCTTGGGTTGGTTATCACCCAAATTACTCAAGTGGGTGAGGTCACAGTCTTTATCATGGTCGCCATTGTTAGGGTGCATTCCAGTTGTAGTCTTAAGAGGAATTTCCAACAGAAAATTCCAACTTAAATCAGCGGGGTCAAACTCATTTTCGTGTTGGGTCACATCAGGATCATGAATATCTTCAAAAAGTCGGCTATGGTCGAATGTATAGATAAAACCCTAATAAAACCCTAGCCCTGTTCTCACGGTGATTAAATGTATAAAATTTATTGTAGTAGTACTGCATTCCATTGAATTTAGAAATCAGAAATGTGTTAATGTTCCAGTTCAACTTAGAAAACCACTAAAATTGCCTAATTTTGGGCTTATTAGCAGGACAGATTCAGTCCACCATTTTCAGCATAGTCTGATTTAAAGTCTTAAAAACAGTCAGAAGAACAGCAAAAAGGTTTGTAATAATTTAGAAAAACCAGCTGACCTAAAACGAACAGTACATTTCATCTTATTTAAGTGAGGATAAAAGGTTACATGTCACAACATGCATGTAAGCAGCAGGTCTCACAGTAAAACCTGATGCACACATTTTTTCTACATAGCAAGAAGCAAAGCTAAAGCAAAAACAGAAACTCTCAGAGTCTGTTCTGTATTTTTCTGTGCCTTACTGGTCAGTTCTTCTTTTTATTTTTTTCATTAATTAAGCATTGTTGCATCTTATTTATTCAGAACTTCCTCTATATGCAGCATGAAAAGTCATCAGGCTCCTCCTGCTTCCTGGTATGACTGAAACTGAAATAGCATAAAGTAAAATTAAAACAGTAAAATGCCTCTTCCCCATAGTTTCTGAAATTCTTTTTAACAAGCACCATCTGAGTAAATGTTAAGATTTCCAGCTACCATTATGTTGATAGAGAGTAACATAAACAGAGTTTGACTTCATCTATTTCTCCTGCATGTTGTGTATAATTTGCATGACGCTAAATAAACTCCCTGTTATTAACTTTTAACTTTTCATTAACATTGAAAGCCTGTGTCAGTTGTAGCAGATGGATAGTTGCACTGAGCCAGATTCTGGTTCTGGTTCTGCTGGAGTTTTCTTCCTGTTAAAGGGGATTTTTTTATCTCCACTGTCGCTACATGCACACTTGGTATGAGGGATTGCTGTAAAGTCAACAACACAATGCAAGCAATTGTCTGCTGTTGGTTCATGTTTGTCTAGGAGGAGTGAATGCTGCAGGTCAATTACTGGATGCAATCTGCTGGGTTTAATTAGACAAAAAAATGTCAAACTACTTTGAATAAAGAACTGAGCTTGATGCACTGTTTGAGTGGAGTGTACAGGATCTGTCCCTGGTGAACTTTGTGTCATGGCATCTGATGTAGGATATGAAGATGGCATTGAACTTAATTGTTTCAAGTAACGTCAAAGTGAAAAGTTCCTGTAGGTTAAAGACTTGTAATTTTTAAGTTAATTCAACACAAAAGAGTAAGTTGCCATCACTAAACCAATAATAATAATAATAATAATAATAATAATAATAATAATAAGTGAGATTAATGTAAATAAGTTCATAAAATGAACTATAGTGTAGGAAATAGGCAGAATATAAATCTAAAGGGATTAAAGCATAACTAGGTACAATGATAGTAATTTATTGGTTTATGCTACAAATGTAAGATCATGTAAGTTGCATCATAACTTTGTTTATTATTTTATTACACTATGGCCAGTAAAGGCAAACCAAACCAATAGATTTATCCTAAATAAATCAACAACTAAGAATAGACTGATCCAAAGTAAAAGATACAGCTTGGGGTTGAGCATAATAGGACAAGAAAGCAGGAAAGCAAACACATAGAAAAACCAAAATGACCCTTAATCCTGACACAAATACCTCAAAATGATAATTATTGTTGCTTTAAAATACGCTTTAATGGGTGAGTTCACTCTAAGCACATCTACAAGCAAAAAGGAAAGAAGAAAAATATACAAAAAAATGCTGCCATGAAGTTAGAGCATTCGGAAGACCAACCATAAAATAAATGTCAACACAAATCCATCAGACCTCAAGACATCATGGTCTGCTAACTGCAATCTGGTGATTTTTGCTGCTTGTAGAGTAATGACAAACAACCATGCACACACACACTCACACTTAGGGAGAATTTAGAGAGACCAATTTACCTGACAGTCATGTTTTTGGACTGTGGGAGGAAGCTGGAGTACCCAGGGAGAACCCACCATGCAGAGGCAAAGCATGCAAACTCCACCCAGGACCTTCTTGCTGCAAGGCAACTGTACTACCAACTGTGCCACTGTGCAACGACCAGTTTGTACATTTCACACCAAATTATATTTGTCTGAAACAAAGAACATATGAAATAATGGTTGGATATTTTTATGCTGTTTGCATTTGCCTTTAATTGTTTCAGTAATTGAATGAGGCACATTCCAGCATGCACTAAAACAAATGTGTAAATTTGTTACATGAAATCAAATCAAGTTGGCCAAACTTACTTTATTTACATTTGCTTAAGATAAACAAGTAATATATTTACTTGGATAAACTAGATTTGATTAAATGTAACACATTAACACTTTTTTTTTTTAATTTGGAGCTCCATTCTTTTTCTTTTTGGGCATATGATAAATAAAGGCAAACCTTTATTTTAAGGGGTGTGCATAAGACTGACATGACACTGTCATAAACATGTGATAACAACAGTCATGAACATGAAGGAGTCTTCATGAATGTTTACAACTGTTGTCATGAAGTATCATTCGGTAAATAAAAGTCCATTAAAAGTGTAAGCTTAGCATTATTCGGTTAATAATGACCCTTTTACACAAAGTTCTATTAAGATTTGTATTAAAAGTTCATTAAAAGTATCAACTTTGCATTAAAAGTGTTATTATTTACCAAATGACACTTCATGGCAACAGTCATAAATATTCATAAAGACTCCTTCATGTTTATGACAGTGTCATGTCAGTTTTATGCACAACCCTTTAAATAAAGTGTTACCACAATGAATCAGACTTGTGGAGAGCCACAATTCCCTTCTTGATATCTTGACAGACCATTCCTTTTATGCACTGTATGTAAACTTTTGGTTCCTACTGCAACTATCGATTACATGCGGCAACAAAATGTTTGGAAAGACCTCACAGAGAAATTGTGGCTCATAAACTTTTCTATTTACAATCAGTCAACAAACGCACCAGAATAATTTTGTATTTATATTGTATTTCTTAGACTATCTTTGGAGCTCTTTCTGACTAGAATCTCAATGTACATGACTATAGTGAAAATAAATTCATTCATTCATTCATTCATAAATGTCTCCAAATATGCAACTCTTGATACAAACAACCATCCATGCCTTCAGGAATCAGGCATGAGGTAGACGTCTTCATCGTGGGGCTCAGGTGGTTTGGGGTTAAACTCTGGGTCATTGCTGTATATTCCGTCATCTATCTCTTCACACTGAATGTACACGTCCTCTTCACTCTGAGCAGGCAACCTTTGGAGAAACAGAGTTGAACTAATCACAAAACGCGCAAGCACCATTACATCACAAACTGGGTGGATTTTCTTGTCTGTCATTGGAGGAAAAAACTCCAGGACTGACCAATCAGCTGCCACAGCTAAATAACTGAGAAGAGTTATCTTTGAAATGCATCAAGCTAGGAGCTGATACTTGTGGAAAGATAGGTAGTTTTCTGCATGTATTGCATAAAGATTGTGCAATGCAAAGTAAGGAAATTAACCCCATGCCCCCACCTTCAAGCACACGCACACATCCTCACACATACACCTACAAGCACGCATACACACACACACACACACACACACACACACACCCCCACACACACACACACACACACACCCCCACACACACACCCACACACACACACACACACACACACACATTCAAAGAGCATTACTTTATTTGCTTCTGTTCTGCTGCAAGTCTAATTTGACAGTTTCAAAAGTCACATAACTGGTTCACCACACTCTTCTCAGTATCTTTCAGTATGCACAACATAGTCTACCTGCGCTGTTCTGCATCAGGCCTGTTGAATGGAGCCTTCTTATTTCCCAGGTTTTCATAGATTGGAGACTGGGGGTGGGGCTGGAGCTGTCCTCTGGTCATACTGGTGTACTGGTTATCATCAATTTGTGGGCTTTCAGCAGAGACCTCCTTCTCCTGGTCTCTTCTCTGTACAGACCCCAGCAAAGTCCTGATTTTACTCCAGTATATGAATGCAAGCACTCCGATCACGATGGCAAGGAAAATAAAGAAGAGTGAAAGGCCCACGGCTACACCTGTGGAGGAACTGGGATGCCAACAGACGTCAGTGCAGTTTGCCTGCAACCAGGTGCTGTTCGATGTCATGATCTGGAATAATAAAAGTAATCACATGGTGTTACATTGACAATAACCCTATTTTTAATCAATTCCTTGCAAGAGCTAAAGGATGTTGAAATCTGATTACTTTTTGGATGATGTCCAAATGCAGAAATTTGAAAGCAAGTTTGGTACAGAAAAAAATATTTGTTCTTTTAAGTCCCTGTTATTAAAAAAGAAAAAAGTTCCATAATTCTGAGATGAATTTGCATGATCAGACTTTGCTTTCATTGATATGCAACATTTTCTTCAATTTACCTTTTCATGCAGATTGAGTTACTAGACCATAACTAAATAAATGTAAGCATAACCAAAGAAAGGCTTAGTTTTAGGGTTCAGAAGACTTGTAAGAGTCACAACTTCCATGGAAATGTGAAAAACAAATCAGAATTTGCTAATTTTATATTAATCACTGAGAAAACCTATTTGCCCCTTGAAGATTTCTTCTAATTTCCTTTTGTGTCACACTTAAATGTTTCAGATAAACAAACAAAGTTATATGTCAGATACGACGACCACAGTACTTACAAAAAGCTGGTTCCAGAAGATGATTTTATTCATTAGGGCAAACATTATTATTATTATTATTATTATTATTATTATTATTATTATTATTATTATTATTATTATTAATTAGTTATTCAAACAAAACTGATCCCATGTGGAAAATATAATTGCCTCTTATTATTACATCACAGATTAACAACATATTTTTGGTTCAAATCAGGTGTTTTGAACAAAACTCCTGACTATCGCCTGATCCATTAAACCAAGAAATCCCGTAAATAGAACTTGTCTGATAACATTGAAGTGGGTTAAAAAATCTTAAAGCAGCACATCATACCCTGGTCTAAACAAATTCAAAAGCAGACAGGAGACAGAGTCTCTGATGTCTCTGAGTCTGGAAAGGGTTACAAAGCTATTCCTAAGGCTTTTGGACTCTAAAGAACTGTGGTGTGAATCATTATCCACACATGGAGCACATGGAGGAAACATGGAACAGTGGAGAACCTTCCCAGCCAAAGTTTATCCAAAAGTGAATCTTGTGCTTCTTGTGGATTTTTATTTATAAATGCACACAGACCACTGAAGTGGACACTAATGCATCATAAAATACACCATCAACTACTGGCCATCGGCTACAAATGCAAGAAATTATTTTTCTTAAATCCAATATGGCCGACAGACAAAAAAGCATGCCAAAGCATGTCCCTCCTTCTACTGTAGATGACTCTTGCAGGTAAAAACAATATTGTGACATCAGATAACCCCTAAAGAACAGTACTACTGATGTATTTTTCAAATAACAACTTTATATTTGGAGAAAATTACAATTGATCACCTAAAATATATATATTTTTTTTCACTATTTTTTTTTCCTTTATGCCTTAAGAAAATAAAAAAAAATTGGAAAAAAATCCTGAAACAAAGGATCATAATTCATGCATGAAAGGGCTAGCACCCAAAAACACTGCTGACAGCAAAGAACACAAAGGCCTTCCTCTCATCTACCAACAACAGACATCTAGATGACTACACGAAAAGATAATTTTTATGAAGATGTGGTTACATCTGATGTAAAACTACCACAGTGTTTCCAAAGAGTATAAAAATGACTATAGTCAAACATGGTGGTTGTACCACAATGCGTGTTACAGACCTAAACAACTTGTCACAATCCATGGAGACATGAAGTCTGCTCTTTAGCAAAGTAAAAAGGGAAAAAGTCATGAAGGAAAGGCATCATTGTGTGACTTTAAACAGGCTTAAAAACCTTACACTGTGGCTGAATTACAACAATTATGCAAAGAAAGTTGGACCAAAGTTCTTCAACAGAGACAGAAAAGACTCATTGCTAGTTATCACTAATACTGCCCTATTGCAGTTGTCTCTGCAGTTACTTTATCACACAACAAGTTGGTTTTGATCATTTTTAGACTCATTTTATCTTTGACTTATGTCAACATTTGTTTGAAATATTTAAATGTGACAAAAAGGCTGCTAATAGAAAAATAAATATGATTCACAACATTGTAAATTACAGTGTTTCTACATCTGGAGGAAGTTACTCTGAATAAAGAGCAACAGAAACTTCTGATAAATGTTAAAAGAGCATTCTAGGCATGTCTCATTTTTGCAAAGTATACCTATGACATGAAATAAAATAAATATTTCTTCCGAAAAAATCTAAAATATACCTGCCTGTTTTCTGTTAGATAAGTTTCAGTCTCTTGTTTGCCAAATAAAAACCCCACAAAGTACAACCTTTCTTTCCTAGCAATGAAAAATATGTCAGATAAGTGAAAGACGTTTCTGGCAAGCTTTAGATCATGAAAAAACTCTGACCTTAGAGGGACAGGTTCCAGCTTCACAGGTCGAGGTCCGTGTAGTAAGTGAAACTAGACTTTGAGCTTTTTTTTCTAAAAGACCTCAAAGTTGCAACATTAAAGTTCCCTTTTACTGAAATCATGGAAGTGGGTGAAACAGCTAAAACCAGATTTCCTTTTAAGGCTCCAGCTGAAAATAGACAGTTGCTGACAGGTGGTAAGTTTTTATTAGCAAAGTTTTTATTTCACTCAGATGATTAGTGAAATATTGAAAAGTTTAGCCTTAATTAAGCTTATGTGGCATTTCTTTTCTTATTTTGTTCTCATTTCTTTTAAAAATAGCATTGTCATCTTTAAAAGTTCATCAAACGTTTATTCTGTGTATCCAGATCCAGATGCTGGTTTCACCCAGTTTTAGGGTCACCTAAACATAAACACAGACACCTGAGTTCACAGAAAGTGATTTCCAAAGCAACAAACATAAGCATAACTGTGATCACCGAATGGCTGAGCACGACCTTTACTTCTCTCTCTGTGTTCCCTCATGAAGCATATTAAACTGCCCCCACACTTCACTGGCCACAAGTTCCTTTCAGAATAAAAAAAGAAAAATGTGACAATTAGTAAATCAGTGAGGTCTTTCCTGTCAGTTATACTATTTTGTATTTTGGTCAGTGCTGGCTGAGTCAAAGCTTGGAGTGTGGTAAAATTTACCAGTTTCCGTTCTGTTGAAAATGCTCTAATTATAACAATTTGCTGCAGATGTTAAAGACAGGGAACCATTTTTAATGACCAGACTGCTTGAATTTGCATTAATAACTAAAGTAGGTCAAAATTGTCTCTTATTTTCACTCAAGAAAAATGGTACAATTCAAAAGTAAAACTATGATTTTCTTTTTCTTTTTTTAATTGACATGTTAAACTCTGTGATCAAACTATGAGCAAAACAAACCCCAGATTGCCATTCCAAAAAAACACAGTCATCAGTGGTCAGAGTTAAAGTGTAGAAACACTGGAGAATAAACAGAACCGAGGCAGCGCAACAACCGCTGGTGAGTTCACAAGCATCTTTGTCTCCCCCTGCAGTCAGCCTCAGAGCATTTCATCACAATGTGGCAGAGATACAGCAGCTCTCCATATTGACACTTTTCTTGTGGAAAAGGATCTGAGAATGTATTTGGTCTCCAAAGACTCCATGTCATAAAATACTGCAACACGACTTAGTTTGATAATAGATGCCAAAACATGTACGTATATGTTATTTTTCTGCGAAGAACAGCTGATGAAGACATGTTTTTGTAGGAGATTTACATTTAGAGGGAATTTCCAGATAAGGTTCCTCCATGTATGATGGCTCAGAAAGTCAAAAGCTGCGCAGCAGAGCAGCAAACACATCCTGGGGTGAAAATGTTAGCCACAGCATTTTTTGCAAAAATATGTTTTCATATTATTATTATTATTATTATTATTATTATTATTATTTAAAATATTCTCTACTGCTCTGCAGAGGTTCTCTCCATGTTCTTCTGCTTGTTCCTACAGTGCAGAAACATATACGCTAGGGTAATGGTCACTCTAAATTATCCTTGTGTGTGTGTGCGTGTGTGCGTGCGTATGTGTGTGGCCTTGTGTGCATTTGAGCTGTACGATATCAGGTAATGTAATAATGATGACAAATGTTGCAATAATACTATAGCTTGCAAAAAAATGTTTTACTATGAGTGTTTTTGCTTTGCGATATTTGCAAACATAAATCCCATATAGTGAGTAATTCATTCTGCAAGTGATAATAAAAACAAGGTAACACTTTATTTGAAGGGGGGTGAATAAGACTGACATGACACCGTCATAAACATGACATAACACCTGTTATGAACATCAATAAGTCTTCATGAATATTTATGACTGTTGTCATAAAGTGTCATTCGGTAAATTACTACACTTTTAATACAAAGTTGACATGATTCAAAATGTCTTTGTTATGACAACTTGACATTAACCAAGAAATCATTACTGTTTAAACTTTACCTTTAATAATATAAAGTTACCTAATTTTTAAAGTGCAATCAGTAATACTTTTATAACAAATTTATATCAGTAATGACAGTCTTATTCAACCCCCTTCAAATAAAGTGTTACCAAAAACAATTTAAATAATTATTTTCATCATAACAACAGTGAACTGCATGGATGTTTTGGAAAGGAACCAACTTCGCAGCATGGTTTGTTACAACATTTACTGCAGTTCAAGCAGTTTGTTGCAACATTGATTTTGTGTAGATATTGCAAAAAATGCTACATTTGGGAAATACTGTGAAGCCCTTATGTGCATGTTTGCATTCCCGGTGTGTTTCTGTGCTGAACTGGTATGAACTGGATGTATGACTGCCTTAAATGTGACTGTATTATACTTTGTTATTTAATGCCGTTCATGATCAACCCAGAACCAGCAGGGTAGGCCAGAGCCTCAGCACTACGCCACCACCCTGACAGGTGTCTGAGCTGTCTGTGCTGCTGGTCCAGACATGGTGCTCTACTTTGGTCTTGCCTGACCTAAAGATATTGCCCCAAACGTCCCATGGTTTCATCAGATGTAACATCAACTCTTCCATTGTCTTTGCCTGCTTGATGGCTGCAGGTTTGAGATTGGCCTTGTGCCTATCATCACTGTACTGAGACAGAGACAGGGCAGAGTCTTACTGAGAAGACTTAAGGGGGTAGTATGGCAGTATTATGTGTTTTCCAGCCAGATAGTGACATTTCATAGCACAGCCTTATAACAACTGAAGGTAATTACGTTACCTTCAGTTGTTATAGGAATGCTAAATATATGAAATATGACTTGAACAAAATGTAACTTTACAATTGAATGATTTGCAATTGGACCTCTGTCTCTTTAAAAACTCCTGCTCTTTCTGAAACCCCACCTTCAGAAAATCATCCCAACATGACTCTTCTATTAACCTTTTAAAAATCTTTTAAGTAGCTCCTATACTGTGCTCACCTGATGCACAGTTCTACCTGGTGTTTGCTAATTGCTGCTGGCTAGTCTGAAGGAGATGAGTGGGGTAGTTTTGGGGCAGGGATGTTCTGTGAGGCAGAAGCTTGGAAATTGCAGCTCTGAGGATTGTGTACAGTCTTCACTGCTTTCTTTCAATCACACTTCTGTTTTTCAGTCATTCCGTTGTATATTTGCTAAGTTGTTGGAGATCATTGTGCTCTTCATAACCCATTTTGGGTTTTAGCTTCTAACAGATGGCCTCTGATTCTGATTCTAATACGTTGGTATGCAGAGCAGTTCTGGGACCATTCAAAGACTGCAAGATTCCGAACTATTTTTATGCAAAATGCACCTGATTTGTTTCCCCTGTTTGTGCCATAGCATTTTCTTATCTTTCCCTCTTAGTCTTTAGTGGGACCTCACAAGCAGGTTCGTTCATTGATGTAGCATTAAGAACACATACCCCTTCCTTATTCCACCTCCTCTGAAGTTGCTTCTATTGCTTTGTTACCATGGTAACCTTACAACCAAAGTGCACTCTTCTTCTTGGCAGGGGAAACAGCTCCACTTTGCTTTTAGTGGCTGAAAAATACAACAATTAATTATAGGTTGTGAGGCAACAAAGCACAAGCCAGAGGTGTTTTATGTTTACTAATAATCCAATAAAGCAGGGAGGATTTTTGAACACAATTTTCATAAAATAATAACAATAATAATAAAAAAAATACTCAGTCCTGTAGATATAATAACTACGACCTATACATTTACATCCCATAAGCTGATGGGTTGGGAAATTGCTGAGCACAGGGGAAAATCCTCCACCAATAATAATAATAATAATAATAATAATAATAATAATTGCAGCAGAATATTCAAAATGACCATGTCAGGATTCCTGTCTGAAGTTGTTCCGCAGTACAGATGTGCAGTGCACCTCCACAACACCCCCGCACAGCAACATGAACACGCAGAGCCTTTGCGAGGGGAGATTTGTCAAGTCAGCCAGAACCAGAGTGGAAACCAGGCAGGCACAGCAGTCACAATAAAGGCCCTTCCTTCAGATTGATTTATTTAATAAACTTGTTAGTAATTAACCAAAAATATCTAACATTGTCTTTGTAAAGCAGGTTTATGTGGGGACCATGGTGGTGAAGGAGGGAGGAGCCTCAGTGTCCCTGGGCAGACACTTCACCCGCCTTGTCTTGCCTTGCCTGTCAGTCTCCAGGGAAGCTATGGCTGCAGCTACTGTCCAGTAGCTTGTCAATGGGAGAATGACTGAAAGTAGTGTGAAGCGTTTTGGGGTCCTTTGGACTAGATAAAGCACTCTGCAAGGACTGCAAGCACTGCAGCTAAAATATTATAGTATTTTAATTATTTTTAAATAATAATAAACAATAGAATCCAAGTAATGGTATACCAGGCATGTAGTATATTGTTTCATTAGATCATGTCAAAGTGTATACAACTATTTTTCACCACATTACAATAGACTATACAATCCTATAGTAGTGAAGTTATAGAATATAATTACATAGTATCATTTTTCATTATATCCTCTCAGACTCTCCCTGTCAGCCTGCCCCAGGGAAGCTGTGGCTAATATCCAGTAGTTTGCTACCATCAGCGTGTGTGTGTGAATGGATGAATGACTGTAGTGTGAAGCGCTTTGGGGTCTTCTGGACTTGATAAAGTGCAATACAAGTATAAAACAATTTACTATTTAATCTATAGTAAACAATGTCATCACATTAATGGTGCAGCATACCATAATTACTACTTAAAGTATATGTTTTCATTATATCATCTCAAAGTGTGTACAACTACTTTCTACTATACTGTGCTATGCTACATAATAGTAATGTCATAGCAATGTGACATAATTTTCCATTATATCATCTCCCTGTGTGCAGTGATTTCACACTATGGTATACCATACTGTACCATGCTGTACTATACACTGTACTTTATTGTATTGCACTATACCATACTATACTACACTATATCATACCACGCAATACAATACCACACCACACCACATCACACTATGATGTACCGTACTATGCTATACTGCACCACACCATACCATACAACAGAATACTATACTACACCAGGCCCCCTGGTGTATACTATGCTATACTACGCTATACTACACTATACCATACCAGGCTATGCTATGCTGCGCTATACTGTGCTATGCTACACCATGCTATACCACACTACACCGTACTATACCGTATTATACTTTGTACTATACTGTGCTACACTATACTATGCTGTGCCATACATGTTATGCTGTGCTGCGCTATGCTATGGTGTACTATACTATATCATGTTATACTATGCAATACTGTACTATGCTATATTATACTATGCTGTATTATGCTGTGCTATGCTGCACTATACCATGCTATGCTACACTGTACCACACTGCACTATGCTATACTATGCTATGATGTACTATACTATGCTATACTATAGTATGCTATACTGTGCTGCACTACGCTGCACAATGCTATACTGTACTGTGCTGTGCAATACCATACTATGCTGTGCCACGCTATACTATGCTGTGCTATACTAAGTCGTACTGTGGTATACCGCACTATACTATACCATGCTACGCTGTACTGCACTATGTCACACTATGCAATACTACACTATACCATACTATGCTATCCTGCATGGTGCTATGGTATGCTATACTATGCTATCCTTTGCTATGCTATACTATGCTATGGTGTGCTACACCATACTGTGCTATCCTACACTATACTACACTATCAGTGATTCTTAAGAAGAGGGACAAAATGGGTTTCAATTATCTCCCCCCAAAAATGTAATTATTCCTCAAGCTTATGTATTCAAATATGACAAATAATGTTTTGGAAAAATAAAGATGCTAAGGTGCAGGCTCCCAGTTGCAACATTTATTTTGAAAATTAATTTTTTAATGAACCTAACCCAGAACTTTGTCAATACCATCTGACAGAAATAAATATATTAGTTCTTAACTAGAAAGTTCCTGCAGAAATTTTAAGGGGCCTGCCACCTGTGCCCATCCCTTTAAACCCAGCGTTTCAAATTTGTCATGAAAAATAGACATAAGCAGGTCTGACATACTTAACCCAACATCAGCACACAGTAGCTGTGAATATTGTCAAGTATATTATGATATATGTGACACCATTGAAAAACGAGACCGATGACTATAAGCTTCGCACATGTGGTTCTCACTCATGGTCCAACATAAAAACCATGAAGAAAGTTGGTAATAGTTAATTTCTAAAAACAATTTCAATTTTCATAGTAAATATTTTAATTTACACTCAAAAATTCAGACAAATAATAATTTTATGTAAGCAAAACATGAAAAGTCACAGGAAATATGTATTATTCCCACAATGCATTGTGAGATCTGATTCAGCGCTGTGAGATTACTCACTGCCTCTGTCTAGAACCTGTTGCTATGGTAATTAATTATCTGCAAATGGGCTGGCTCTCTCCCTGGTTTCTATACTTGTGAGACACCCAGCGTCGGTCTCAGGGACCTGACAAAAAACCATAAGCCCTAGGAAAATTTTGAAAACATTTTACGGGAGCAGGCATGTGTATCTATGTCATGACCAACTTTGAGATCAATAGGCCGCTATTTGTGCCTGTGAGGGGGAGTTAAACAGAGTTTTGGAGTCAGACCTCCACTGTGCTGTGTGTGTGTTTCAGAGAGAAATCTTAGTGATGCTGTGAGTTCCTCAGACTCCAGTTTTTTCGTTTTTCTCAATTTATGTCGTAATTTTTTCAGAGAATCCCAATAAAAATAATAGCTCCAATGCCGGGATTGAGCCGCACGTTTTGATACCACTTTTGTGGTATCAAAACGTGCGATGCATGGAGGCAGTGACTGACCTGCTTCGCAGGTCAGTCACTGCTCTCCCTATACATTGCTTATGGCAGGCCCCAATTACCCTATTAGTGATATTTTTACTCAGTTTTACAGACAAATGCTTCTCAAAAAAGAAAAAAAAATTATTTAAAACAAAACACAGCATAAAGTCCATCTGACGGAGTTGACAGTGCATGACAGAGTTGACACAGAACTGAAGGTGGTGACAAACTAGTGAGTAAAATGAAATACTTGATACATGTGAAGTAAAACCATTTATGCAAAATACATTAAAATGAATTAACTGCACATTTAAGTGAGATTTGTCAACACTATCACTGAAAGAGTCACACTGTCAGTTAAAAACTCTGACAGAGTTGACAAAATGCCAAACTACCTCAATTTATATAATGTTATTCTGAAGGAGGCCATATTGTAGCTCATCAGATCCATGAAATCTTTACAGAGTCAAGAATCACCGCTATACTATGCTACGCTATACTACACTACGCTGTACAATACTACAGCACACCATGCTATGCTATACCATAATATACTACACCACACTATACTGTGCCACACTATATGGTAGAAATACTATGCTGCGCTGTACCCCACTATACTATGCTGTGCTATGCTGTGTGATACTATATTGTGCCATGCTACACTGTGCTATACTATACAATACCATGCTATGCTGCACTATTCTGTGCCATACCGTGCTATGTTATACTATGCTGGGCTATTCTGTGCTATGCTGTGCTGTGCTATACTATAATGTACTAAGCTATACCACACTATACTATGTAGTTCTATGCTGTGCTATGCTGTGCCATGCCATACAATACTGTGCTATGCTATGCTATACTGTACCATACTCAGGGGCGTGATAAAGGGGTGAAAAGTGATGACGATTCTAGGGGCCCTGACCAGCAGGGGGCCCTCCACAATTTAATTATTTATATTTTGTTCATAGACATAAAATAAAAATTTGGGGTCCTGTCAAATACAAAATTAATCATATTGTATTTTCAAAGATTGTTTTCAGCAGTAAAAATTTAAAGTTGTCCCTCCCAGACCAAAAAACACACATCCGTTTTTGCCCTGAGCTACTCCCTATCTGCGTTAAATGGTTTGTTCCTGCTTGGAGCGCTTAACAGTGACGTACGCAGCTACAGTCAGTAGAAGCTGCAGCTGAATACAGCGGCGACTGTGGCAGTTACTATGCTGCTAAGAAAAGTTATAAAATCAGGTTTTCAAAAACAAAATAGAGAGAGGGAAAGAGATAAAAAGGCAAGAGTGTTAATTTATAACCCAGTTTTTCTCCAAGAGAGATGGGTAGACTGTGAGACATTATCAACCATTTAGCATAATTAGCTTAGCTACAGACTACTGTTTGCCTCCTTTTCACTAGCATTTAATGAATTAAGGAAAAAATGACCAAAATATTCATATATTTAACTTGTTCCCTGTGCCCTTTACCACTTAACAGATGAGTGAGTGAGCAGAAGCTCTAAACCCAGGCCCCTCCTGACCTGTTCTCTCCTGAGTGAAATTAAAGCTGCAGTATGTAACTTTTATATAAATTTTTTTCACATATTTTTTAAAAACTGTCATTATGTTGTGACAGTATGGCATGAGAGGTAATCTGTGAAAAATCTATTTCCTCTGCTTTCTCCCAGTGCTAGAAACAACCAGTTAGAGGCAGGAGAGTTTTAGTGCTGCCAATCACCATCTTATGTGGTGCTGCTCATCCTTCCTCCTCCTCAATTTGTACCATGCTGTAGCTAGCATAACACAGAGCTGTGCAGATTCAAACTATGAATGCTCAGTTTAGTTAGCATAGCTACCAATGACGGCAGATAAACAACTTCTTGTAAATGATAAGTTGTTTCTCCCCAATTAGCACATTTAGTAGTGAGTGAATGAGGTTGATTGACAGTGCTAAGAGCGTCCTACTAGTTCTGATTGGTTGTTTTGGTCAGAACGGTGCATTACTTTAACCAGTAATAGTAATTCAGGAAGGAGGTGGAGGAGACGGATTGTTTTCACAGATTATCTATCTCATAGCAAACTGCTATGACATTGTGACAACTTTAACAAATATGGAGAAAACATATTTTTTATTAAAGTTATGTACTGCAGCTTGAATAAAATGCAACTACATAGCATTTTTGAGAAGTCTGGATTGCTTTACGTGTAGTTGCACGTTGCTCTTGACTGTTGCTCATGGTGAGAGAAATTTCAGTGTCTAAAACTAATAGAAAAAAATTAACCAACCTACTTGCAAACTGGATGTGGTCTGTTGGATGTTAAATTAATGAGCAGTAAATATTGTGCTAATTATCAGCATTGAACCAAAAAAGCAAGGCAGATGCAAGCCTTTGAAATTGTGATGGTTTTTATAGGTCAAATAGACTCAAAAAATTGTAACAGTAGCTGTGCAGGGGGCCCAATAAAATGTTTTGTCAGGGGGCCCAAGATTTCTGGCGGTGCCCCTGGGGGTAATGTTAAACTTTTACTGCTAAAAACAATCTTTGAAAATACAATATGATTAATTTTGTATTTGACAGGACTCCGATTTTTTTATTTTATATCTATGAACAAAATCTAAATAATTAAATTGTGGAGGGCCCCCTGCTGGTCAGGGCCCCTAGAATTGTCATCATTTTTCACCCCTTCACTGTGCCCCTGGCTATGCCATACTACGCTACACCACACTATGCTATACTATGTTGTCCTATGCTATGTTGTGTTATGCTGTGCTATATCATGCTAAACTATACTACACTGTGCTACTACTGCAGTTGTACTGCGCTGTACTATAGCACAGCATACAACTATATATTATATTTTGCTACACTTTATCACGCTATACCATACTGTGCTATACTATGCCACACAATACTATACTATGCTGTACTACATTGTACTGTGCTATACTATACCATGCTATGCCGTGCCACAAAACACCATACAATACAACGCTATGCCATGCTATACTGCACTGCACCATACTACATTATGCCATGCCATACTACGCTATACTGTACTATACCAAGCTATACTGAGCTATACCATGCTATACTATGCCAAACTATACTAGGCTGAACTATACTGTACTAAGCTGTGCCATACTATGCCATGCTATGCTTAGAGCATACTATATTGTGCTATGCTGCACCATGCTATGCTAAACTGTACCATGCTATACCATACCATATTATACTATACCGCACTATAGTACAGCGCAGCATGTGTATACTATACTATACTATGCCATACCACACAATGGTATACTATACTATTCCACACCACACTTTGCCATGCCACACAATACTGCACTATATTATGCTGTACTGCATTGCACCATACTATACTATGCCATATTATGCCATGCTAGACTATACTATACTGCGCTATACTGTATACTGTGCCATACTATACCACATTATACCAATACTACACTGCACCACCATACTACGCCACACTATACTATACTGCGCTGTGTTATGCTATGCTGTGCTATACTAAACTGTTCTATGTCGGGCTATGCAACTGTGCTGGGCTGTGCTATGCTATGTTATGCTATATTATACTCTGCTATACTATGCAGTGCTATGCCATACACTGTTCTATAATGTGCTATATTGTGCTATACTATACTACAGCATAATATATTATGACATAGTATACTATAATATAATATGCTGCGCTAAGCTATTACATACTATACTATGGTATGGTGTGTAAATGCTATGATGTCTGTTATGCTTTATACTATATTATGCTACACTACAATATACTACAGTATGTTAGTATGTTATATGCACTAAATTTGATCTCTTCTCATATAACTTGACACGGAAGCTTTTTTACTCAGCAGCTACGCCAACATGTATTGTGATGTAGTCTAATTTATTTTACTTTACAATATTCTACTAAATACTATTACATACTGCAATGGTATTGTCATTTAGTGTAATTGTGTACCTCATCAAATCATGCCGTTGCATTATGTACAGCACATGTTATTATCTGGAAATACATGGTAGTATAGAACTGTGTAGTTTAGTATAGTTTAATCGAACTGAATAAGGTTATTCTGTATCATTAATCAATGAGTTCAAGTATACTATTTAATGTATTACAGTATACTTGCGTAATGTAATTTTATAGTAAATTATTTTACAATATATGCCACACGGTAATTGCACGGTATGGCACTACGTACGTTCTCAATATATTAAATGACTCCGATGGTATTGGAGAAATGATGGAAAAAAAGTACAATAAAATAAGACTGTATTAATTATTTTTTGGTTCGCTTAAAATCCCTGACCGGAAGCTCGACGTCAGCACTCCGTGTAACTTGACCACTGTAGGGAAAACGGAGCAGAAGAGCGAAACATGGCGACTTCGAACAATCCGCGGAAATTCAGCGAGAAAATCGCTTTACATAATCAGAAGCAGGCAGAGGAGACAGCGGCATTTGAAGAAGTGATGAAGGACCTGAGCATAACGCGGGCAGCCAGGGTGAGGACACCGCTTTCTGGGTTTTCTCCTTCCTCTGTGCGGTTTGTTTGTTTGTAGCGAGCGTCAGATGTGGTTTGCAGAGCGCGGCGGCAGGCAGGCAGCACGCAGCCTGGCCAGCAATGGTAAACAATAACAAACGACATTCGCTGCCAGCTGGAGCCCTGCTCTCCCTCAGCTCACTGCAGACAGAGCAGGAAGCAGATATCCTTCCTGCAGGGATAATATGGAATGTACAGTTTCTAATCTGAAAACAGTTATTGTAATATTTAGCTTTGCAGGAGTTCAAAGCCGAGGGGCGTGCATGCCTGTTTGACAGCGCGCGCCCAGGCGTTGCCGTGTCCTCCCTCTCTTCGTGTCGTGCTTTCTGAAGCTCTGATACACACGAACAGAACCTACATGCACATGTTTGCTGAAGTCAGTGATTTGCATTTATTTCCGTCGCCTGCATGGGTGCTAGTGACACCGAGTATGCATGTGCACGAACGCGGGTTAGGGAACTAGTCTCAGGCCCGTGTACACTGATACATGAGTGGCATGTATGTCAAATATAAAAGCCGTGAGATTACGTGAAATTTAAGCCACACATCACAAATCCAACAGAGAAAAGCTGGGCTGCAGCTGCTGAGTGGAAGCTAGGTCCTGATTGCTGTTAAAGTGGAAATGTCATGAGACTGCAGCCAGGTCAGGTTAAAGACCAGAGGAGACGCTGCTCATTACCACCTCTTTTAACAGGTGGATATTTTTCTATTTCATTGCTGGAGATAGGATGGCGTGTTAACAGAAATTTAATTTGATACGTTTAGCAATTAGGGGCAGGGGTAGTCCAAGGTTGTGTGGCCCTAAGCAGAAATTAATTTGGGGGCCCACTTTCAGCAGATCTTCTTACAGAGTATGGATAAAAATGTGATTGTTGCTCAGTTGATATATGACACACTGTTAGCATAGCGTTCAATTTGTCAAGCTTTATCTTCGTGTGTAAATAAACTAAGCATTTGTACATCACTCTTCATCATAGTTTTTATCCATAAAAGGAAATAATTTAGATGAGGACTGATTTCCTTCTTTCAAATGGAAGACATGTTTTCCATGTAACAGAAAACAAAATGGACAGCTGCAAATGTTAAAGTAGGGAAAACATTTTGGTCTATTTAATTCAGCTCAAACAAATGTTCCCTTTGGTCTGTGCCATATAGACCTGTGGGCTCCTATTGAGGGTTTCTCACTTTGACTTTCCCTGTCATGTTATTGTTTTAGACTATGTTTACATGAGACTGCCATCTGGAAGCTGCTGGTCTTTTCAGATGTGGATTGGGGAAAAGTTTCACGTTCAGACGGCACTGCCTTAACACCTTGAATCCGCCGAAGTTGTCATGCCAGACCACTACATGGCACTGTGATTTTAGCATGTCACCACAACGCACATGCACTTTTGACCTGCAGCTTCCACCTCCCTAACTTTCATCTGATTTAGAAAACAGTAACCTGTCTCTGTCTCCCATGAACAAAATGCACATGTAACACATATGTTCCTTACTAGGAGTTGTGTTGAACTGAACAGGTTAAGTAGCACACACAGTAGAATGCTATCCCCCTTTGTTTTTTTCGTTTTCTGCCTGTGCATGTGTATAGGGATGCAGTTAAGTACTTTCTGAAGTGTATGCAGACACATTACAGGCCCCCCTGCAAGGGTCATAATGCATAAACAACAGTCAAATAGAGAAAATGCCAACTTAAAAGAATTATTCCTATAATGGAATAATTCTTTTAAGTTGGCATTTTCTCTAATCTAGCGTGCTGCCCCTAGGCGTCGCACATAGTGCGTACCCACTTTTTGCGCCGCTGTCCTGCAGCCGTGAGTCCTGTGCAGCATGCACACTTTCACACCTCTGTGGGGGGTGTTCACAAATAGTGTCACTCTGGCACCTGGTTTCAAACAGTGACAGTTTCAGAGACTCTGATTGTTGCAGATGTAGAAATGAGTGGCTGGATCACAACAAAAAGGTTAGCGTTTCACTGAAAATCATCTCTATAGAAACAGGGCCTTAAAGGGACAATATTATGTAATTACCAGCCATGTCATAGCACAATATAGTAACTATGTTAACTTCGGTTCTCATAAAAATGCTATATATGTCAAACATGACTTAAAAACCCTGTGGAGTCGCTGCCCGCCGTGTGGCGTACAAGCATGTGACGCATTAACAAGGCTTCGTAATAACATGGACGCATACCGAGTTTTCATTTCGACTCTGTTGGACAGCACGGACTTCAAACTTTATAAAAGTGGTGTTTTTATATTGGTTTTGTGGTTATTTACTTCAAAATAAAGCCAGAAATAAGATCGATCATTTCCGCCTTATTTTGTGGGGTCTAAATGTACCACATTTCGAAACAACCAATAAAAATGTGTTGACGGTCTGTTGCTAGGTAGAATGGAGACTCGCGGAAAGTGACGAGGGGGGGGATTTGGATACGGCAAGAGACTAGGGCACAGTGATGCTGTGGATTTTACTAAGAGTGTTTCGATGGGTTTTTTAGACTATAAGTGTGTTAGTTAGAGTTCGTGGTGTGTGCAGGGTTAGTAGTAGTTTTGCTAGCTATCGCTATATGGCTTTATAGCGAGCGCTGACGCACAGAGAAGAGAAAGACTGCGCGTCGGGATGCCCATTTGGACCTCGACTTCATGATTTAACACCTTGAAATTGGGCCTCTGTCTTGTTAAAAACTCCTGCTCTTTCTGAAACTCTGACTTCAGGAAGTCATCAAAACATGGCTCCTCTGTTAACGTTACGATATTTTAATGAGCTCAGCAAATGCTCAGTCCCACCAGTTGTTTGCTAATTCCTGCTGGCTAGTCTGAAAGAGTTGAGTGTTAGAGTCCTGGGGCAGGGCTGCTCTGTGAGGAGAAAGCTCTGAAGCTCTGGAGCTCTGAGGAGGATGTGCACCTTGAAGGTGTCAGCCAGTCCACCCAGGCGGTTTGCACAGCTTAATGGTTGCCATGGAGGTTAAAGGATTTATCAAGCATTAAATAATCAGGTATATTTTTGATGAGGGAATAACATTATAACCCGATGTAAAGCCCCCAAAAGTCAATTTTACACAACACTGCCCTTTTAAAGTTTCCTAGCCTCTTGGTCTCCATTGGAGCATGTAATTATTGACAACAGACAGGGTTGGGCTAACCAACTGATGTACCAGACAATGCCCGGTGGGCTGACACACATTTATGGGCTAGCGTGGGGCTGTCATAATTTAATAAAAAAAACAATTATTGTAAGTAGGTTTTGTGGACACCGATGGACCATTGGTGGATTTTCTTGAAGGACGTTGGTTCAATCCGATGAAATCTCTCAGCACTTCTGCCCATCCCTCCTGTCTCCTTTGACCAAAGTTATTAGAACTGACCGGACTTGGAGAAAAGTGTGTGGCACCACAAAAACAGAAAAAACAGAGGAGATGTAGAAAAGCTGCAAGAAAAATGGTTAAAAGGTCTGCAAGTGGACGCAGCAAAATGCGCGAAAATAACCCTGATATTTGCTGTTGCAATTCAGGGGGACTTGTCTTCAAAGAAGGATGAGGAGAGGATGAAGAGAGGGACACAGGTCAGATCAGCTGCTGTAGTCAAAATGTTAGTATGCAGTCAGGAAAACATTGGAATAAATGTATATTTCATGAAACAGTAAAAAGACATCTCTAGCAAAGTTTCGTTCACATCTACTTTCATTTTAAGATGGCAACTGTGATCATCTCTCCCATCACGGGTCTAATCCTGACCACAGAGTACTTTACATGTTCAACCCTTGGTTCAGATGCTTATAAAAGTCTAGACTATTTTTTTATATTTTGTGACACCAGTTGTTTAATGCAGTATAAAAAGTTTGAGAGGGTAAAGAGGTAAAATAAAGCCTGTAGTTGTTGAGATGAAAATAATCATTCATTTTTGAAAGTAGCTGCATAGACTACTCATTATCTGGGGTCTTTCTTTGCTGTGATCCCCAAGCAGAAATACTTTACCAGTTTTTATTTAATAGTAATAATCAGTTTTATTTATAATGCCCTTTTTTAAACAAGGCATTGCCCAAAAAACCTGCAGCTGGAAAAGGAGTTTTCAGAGACTGGAAATGTTTTCTCTGTCAGAGACTATTTCTGAGTCTGAGCTGTTTGCTGCAGCTGCAATTGCAATGAAAGATATCCCTATAGTATGAAGAGATTAATACAAAAGCACTATAAGTCCAAGGGGTTCATTATTTTCTTCTCAACAATAAGTTTTTATTTAAAAAATAAGTTGTTTCTAACCAGTACTGACTGTTTTAGGAATAAAGTCTTTACTCTGGGGTACTTCATACAAAATCACATGAATGCGATGGGTGTGTATGATGACTTTCTTACTGACCTGATGTTCTGTTTGCAGCTCCAGCTGCAAGACACAAAGTATTTGCAGATGGGATCGAGCCGTGGCCAGTACTACGGAGGGTCTTTGCCAAATGTGAATCAGGTTGGAACCTGCACTGCTGATGTGCCTTTTCAGGTGAAACCTTACTGTTATAGCCCTACATTCTACGTAGCTCTGGACGAACTGCTAACATAGACTAAAAGATGGAGGTTAGAGGTTGTCAATACTTGTCTTCCATCATTTTAGTTCAATGTGCAGAGGTTCTGGTTCTGGTTTTCCTGGATGTAATCCTGATTTACCCTGGTCATGTCTCTAATCTGTCTGTAAACAAAGAGAGGCTTTGTGTAGAATAAACGTGACTGTACCAAGTTACACTATAGAATCTCTCCCAGTAGGAAAACTGGGATTTTTTAAACTGAGTTCACCATTGTGTGATCAGTCCTTTCTCAGTGGAGATAAGCACACAGCTTTGTGGAAATGAGGTTAACAAAATACACTAGGAATCAATTTTAGCAGATTTAGAGATGAAATTGCTTTTTGCTAGCATTTGTATTTATGTGCATGTGGGCCCTGGTGAAAAATTTGTGTACTAAGTATGTTAAATTTTAACATACTTAAGCATACTTTTAGTAGGACTAATCATGAGTATTTTTCAAGTATATTTAGAATTATTATACTTAAAGTGTGACTTTTTTGACATACAAATTTTGTGCTTGGTGTATTTAAGTAGCAATGTCATAGAATCAGTTGATGTTGACATCAACTATGAAGCTGTTTTAAGTGTGAACTTAAGGGAGACAAACTGCCTTAAAAACTTTCCATCCATGATCTGAACATGCTGGTCCTTGCAGGGTAGCGTGGGGGGCTGGTGGTGCCCATCTCAAGTAGTCATCAGATGAGAGGCGTGGGTTCACTCTGGACCAGTCCATCACAGGGCCCTGAAACAATTACAGTGAATATAATGAATGAAAGATTAACAAGGGGGGGAAATTCTGTCCAGTTATTTTCAAATCAAATCATGTTTATTAAACACTTAGTATTGGTAACACACCAGTTTTTGCTGTTGAAAATGTAGCTACCTGGTCAGTAAAAAAAAAAAAAAGACTTACACCATGAAGGCGATGTGGAGGTTTATCCTCAGAGCTGGTGTGGTGATCTGGTAGAGTCACAACTTCTTCTGAGACAGGAAGGTCTTTAGGTTTTCTAATACATTATCTCTCTGGCTTCCTCTTTCATCTTCATTTGCTTAGACTGCAAAAATATGTTGAAGATAAAAACATTGATGAACAAGTTATAACAAAAGCCTCACACTATCAAAATCTTTGTCATACGGAGCTTAATTAAAACCAGGTTAAGTTTATGAAGAAAAGTATATTAAGTCGCAACATACAGAGCCTCCATGCAGTTATAACATGAATGATTATTATAGTAATAATCATAAAAGTCACAATAAAATTGCTAAAATAATTATTTCTGAAACCAACGTAAATTTGTTTATATCTTTACTGCACTGTTTATAATTAAACAAAGATAATTAATAAGCAAACTTACCATTAGCTAGCAACACGTTGGCAGCCTTCGTCCCTTCGGGCTCCTTTTGTGATCCACATTTTATTTCCTTCGGTTGGTGTCCTGTTGTGATGTCGTCTAACTCGGACTATGACGGTAGTAGACACTGTTCTGAACTTCCCTCCAACTTTATTCTTCTCCTGTCGGAACAGCTTTTTTTTGGTAATGTGTTCGACCTTTACGACAAAACGCAAAACTGAAGGTCATCTAGTACTTACTCCTACGAAGTCACTGTCTTCCAAAAAAGGTAAAATGAAGCAAGCCACAGCAGAGAATATGATAGCTATCTATTGAGGAGCAAGGTGCATCTATTGGAAAATCCATTGATGATTTGAAGGCTACTATTAATTTTCTCTCCGCTGACATACAAGATATTAAAAGCACACTGCACACCACGGTCAGCCGTGTCAGCAAAGCTGAGGAAAAAATTCAAGCATTGGAAAACAAAGTGCGGGAGCTAGCACGTGAGAAGAAGCGGTGGAATCTGCAACTCCGCGGCATGCCCGAAGAAGAGATGGAAGATGTAAGGCTAAAGGTGGTGGAGGTATGTCAAAATTTAATCCCAAACTACAAAGAGAAGCCTCTGGAGGTGATTGATTCCGTCTATTGGCTTGGAAGAAAACTTCCGAACAAACCACAGTCCCGAGACATCATCATCCAATTCTCAATGCAGCATTTTCGCAACTTGATCTGGAAAATGGCTAAGAATTCTGGCTACTTGAAGCAACGAAATCTCCTGTTCAAAGAAGATCTCTCTGTGGAAGATCACGAGAAAGGGAGCCGGCTGTGGCCAATAATTCAACAAGCCCGCAAGGATAAGAAGATTGCATACTTTGTAGGAGGTCGTGCTTTTGTGGACGGCAAGGAAATTGAATAACTGTTTCGTTGGACCCCTTTCAACCTAATACGGAGGGAAAGTTCTATGTTCTCAGTTAAATTCTACTAAAACTCGGACACTTATCTTGTTTGTTTTTCTTCACTATTTTAAAACTCTTCTCAGTTAATGCTCGAGGACTGAGGGATATCTCTAAAAGAAAAGCTTTGTTTCTGTTTGCAAAAAATTGTGGTTCTGATTTTTGTTTCCTTCAAGAGACTCATTCCAGTGATAGTGACTATAAGCTCTGGAAAGCTGGAAAGCTCAGTGAGGAGAAGAGCTGTGGATGGCTCATGACTCACTGTGCAGCAGGTACATTAACTTTGAAACACAAATTTAATGGCAGCATCATCTTCACCGAAGCCGACCCCGCTGGACACTATATTCTCATAGTGATCAATTATAATAATTCTCTTTTTCTTCTTGGTAACATTTATGGTTGTAACAACCCCAAGGAAAACGTCAGGCTGTTTGAAACTTTAAACTCAAGTATCAATGCTCTTATTAAAAAGTTTAATGATATTAAGATAATTTTAGGAGGTGACTTCAACATTACTATGAATAATGAGGTTGACCGATGGCCTAGCACACAGGTGTCAAACTCCAGTCCTCGAGGGCCGGTGTCCTGCAACTTTTAGATGTGCCTCTGCTGCACCACACCTGAATAGAATAATTATGTCATTAGCAGGACTCTGGTGAACTTACCTACACAAGGAGGAGGTAATTAAGCCATTTCATTCCAGTGTTTTGTACCTGAGGTACATCTAAAAACTGCAGGACAGTGGGCCTTGAGGGCTGGAGTTTGACACCCCTGGCCTAGCAGGAAAGGATTAAATTCTCAGATTGTTGACTTTATGAATGAGCGAAGTTTAATAGATATTTGGAGGGTAATTAATCCAAACACAGTAAACTTTACATGGAAAAACAAATCTGGTTCGCAACTCTCAAGAATTGATTTCTGGCTAATTTCTGACTCCTTACAATATTCAAATTGCAAAGCTGAGATTATTCAAGCCCCCCTTACTGATCATAAAGGCACTGTGTTACAGGTTTGTATTTCCCCTGATGGAACTACTAAAAGGAGCCCTTTTAGTAGTTCCTTTTAGCAGAGCTGCATAAATTAGCACAATCTGAAAACAATTATGGACGTTACTGGGAGCTCATTAAATATGAGTTAAGAAAAATATTAAGTAAAGCTGGGGCAAGTAGAATAAAAAATAGCTTAAAGGAGGAAAACTGCTTGGTTTCTGAGTTGATTTCATTAACCTCTACTCTTCCTGAAAATCTTTCTGAACAACAGAGAGCCAAGTTACAAATCCTTCAGCTTAAACTCGATCAGATTTATATTAATAAAGCAAAAGGAGCTTTTATACGTTCACGGGCCAAATGATTAGAAGAGGGGGAACAAAACTCTAGCTACTTCTTCAAACTTGAAAAACAAAGACAAATAAAAAATGGTATTACTAAACTTAATTCTAATGGCCCAATTATTGATGACCCAAAAATGATTGCCAATATATGTGAAACTTTTTACAGATCATTGTATGAATTTAGACATTCTCCTGAGGAACTTAATTTTTTCTTCAACTCCTTAAGTGGCACAAAATCAATTGGTGACCAAAACAAAATATTTTGTGACTCTCCTATCACGCCTGACAATGTTAAAGTTATTAATAGTCTAAAATCCAATAAATCCCCTGGTACAGATGGACTTACATCAGAACTTTATAAGATGTTCTCAGAAGAACTCACTCCATTTTTACATTCTGTGTTTATTGAAAGCATTAGTAATGAAAGACTTCCCCCTTCACTCTCTCAAAGTTTAATTACTCTAATCCCAAAACCTCAGAAGGATGAATTAATCTTGGATAATTGGCGCCCCATCTCTTTACTTAACAGTGATTATAAAATTTTAGCCAGTTGTTTAGCGAAAAAAATCAAAAAAGTTCTCAGTGATATTATAGAGGAGTCTCAGAACGGCTTTATGACTGGAAGGAATATCATAGATAACATAAGATTGGTTCTTGATATCTTAGACTATCCAGAAATGATTTCAGCTAACAGCTTTATTTTATTTTTAGATTTTCAAAAAGCATTTGACTCTATAGAACATGAATTCATCTTCAAAGCCCTCAGCTTATTTGGTTTTGGAGAGAACTTTCAAAAATCAATCCGCACTCTTTATGCTTATGGAAATAGCTCAATTACCTCATGGAACTACCAAAAGATTTAACATAGAACGTGGGATTCGTCAGGGTTGCCCTGTATCACCTTTTTTGTTCCTTCTCCCTATTCAAATCTTAGCTATTTTTATTAAGAATAGTGATCTCAAAAGCATCTCGGTTGCAGGAAAAACTATACTCTTAAGTCAACTAGCTGATGACACAACTTTGTTTTTACAAGATAGATTTCAAATTGATGTTGCTCTTAAACTTTTAAATACATTTTCTGTAGCCTCTGGTCTTAAACTTAACTTATCTAAATGTGAACTTCTTCCAATCAGCAGTTGTAATGAATTTTCTTTGTCAGGAATTCCTGTGAAGTCTGAAGTCAAATATCTTGGAGTAACTATAGTTAAAGAGCAAACAGCAAGGTTTAGCAAAAACTTTGATTCAATTATACTTTCTTGTCCACAAAGATTTAATCTATGGTTACAGAGAGACCTGACTATCACTGGCCGAATCCTGTTGGCCAAAACCGAAGGATTGTCTCGTCTTGTCTATGCCAGTTCAGCCCTTAATGTCCCAAACAGCCTCCGCACTAAAATTCATCAAATACTCTTTGATTTCATTTGGGAAAAAAGCCCCATCTCATTAGGAAGAATGTTATGAAATCAATAGACTAAGTTCAGGGGGTTTCAATGTGCTGGACTTTAATACCCTACATTCTACTTTCAGTGTTAGGTGGATCCAAAGATATCTGAAAAATCCTACTTCAATGTGGCATTGGATTCCGTCACAAGTCTTTAAATCCTTGGGTGGTCTAGACTTTTTATTAAGATGTAACTTCAAAATAGAAAAGCTCCCTGTTAATTTATCTAGCTTCCATAAACAACTTCTTCTATCCTGGACATTAGTTTATAAACATAACTTTTCCCCTCATCACTGTTTTATTTGGAATAACCAAAATATTTGCTTCAAGCATAAATCCTTATTCTTTAAGAATTGGGTGGATAATGATATTATATTTGTAAAACAATTGTTTAACGAGAATGGTCAACTGTTCAATTATAGTGAATTTCTTTGTAAATATAACTTCCCTATGACCCCTAAAGAATTTGCTGTTGTTTTCGATGCTATTCCAGGTCTACTTGAAATGGACCTCAAGTAGAGTCCATTTCCGATATCCCACTTTTCCAGAGTTATTTATTGGTAATTCAGAATCGTTCCTTAGTATCAAAACCAGTAATAAACATTTTAGAGAAATAATCCAAACGAATACCATTAGCAAACCTGCCTCTATATTTTTTGGAACAATCTTTATTCAGATATTGATTGGGAACAAACATGGTTATTGCCAAGAATTTTTTTTTATCTCAAACAAAGTACGTGAGGTATCTCTTAAAATTTTGCACAGGTGTTACCCTGTAAACTCAGTACTGAGAAAATATATTCCAAATATTGATCCTCTCTGTTCCTTTTGTCACATCAAACAAGAAACATTAACCCACCTTTTTTGGGAATGCTCGTTTAGCGAAACCTTTTGGTGTGATTTCAATGTTTTCTTTAGTCGGATATGTAATGTACTTATTCCTTTAAATGTTAAACATGTTTTATTTGGTATTTCCAATAATACTATGTCTGGGAAAGATTATATTATAAATTTTCTTATTCTGTTGGCTAAGTTCCACATACATGCCTGTAAATTTGCTAAAAACAAACCCAACCTCACTGTCTTTAGAGCTTATGCAAGATGCTTTTTAGAATCTTTAAAAATATGCACCAACTCTAAAGCTATGAAACTTATAAACTTGAGTGATGAATTTGATTTGTAATTTTAGTTTGTTTTTTTTTCTCTTCCTTTTCTCTTCTGATGGAATTTATGGATTTGTTACTCCAGCACCTTGAGCACGTTTATGTATGCAATTGTATATTGTTTGTTTGTAAATAAAGTAAAAAAAAAAAAACTACTATCAAGGCCCTCTCTACTTTTAAGGCAGTATTATCCGAGTAAAAATGGCGAATTTGAACAGAGTCTGTTGTCTTTCCCATAGACATAATATAAGGATAGACGCCTCATGGACCGCTCTCGCCTATTGTCACTGACGAGATTTAGGGCGGCCATCTTGGAGCGGTACACCACTCCACTCAGCGTTATGTGTTTAGCAGGCACAATGATGTATCAGCGCATTTAATCGATCATAACACACTTTTTTGTTACTGGAAACCATATTCAAACATCTATCAAAGCAACATTTATAAACAATTGTATTTTTAAGTATGTTTTTAATACATAGTTCATCATATTTAAATATGCTTAGTGGCTATAACAGTAGAATAGGAATGGAATATTCTGATATTGATGTATGATGAGCACTTTACAAAGCACTAGGGCTGTTGTAAACGAATATTTTAGTAATCGAGTAATCTATCGATTATTCTTACGATTAATCGAGTAATCGGATAAAAAAAATTATAAAATGAAATATTGGTAAATCTGGCATAATACCGGTGTTACTATCAGATATCAATATCAGTCCAATTTTTCATATTTGAGCATCCCTAACAGTTGCTTTTTTGTAGCTTAGAAAACTAACCTGTAACAATAATAGCTCACTTTCTAAGTTAACCAGAAGAAAAGTTATAGAAAAATCTGAAATTATATTGAATTTAATAACAAAGAGGCAGGCTCACAAATATGCTTATAAAAATGTCTACAATCCAGCTTTTAGTTTATGTATTCATCTTCAGTGAGTTTAATAGATTAATTAAACTCACCTTGCCACCCAACCTGTCACGCTTTGGGTTTGAAAATACGGGAAATGCCGCCTGGAGTGGGAGGAGAGGGTGAATGAACGAACGTAAGATGGGGTGGAGGGGAGGAAATAGACCAGCGGACTGACGAACCGTTAGACCGGGGGACGAACACGGGGGGAAGCAATACGGGATATTTACGACACCTTCACTGGTCACACTCAGAAACTCATCTACCAGCCATGTACGATGCGCTCCGCCACCCGTTTCTTCAGACCGGGATATGAAATTTATTGTGCGGTTCGTCGGTAAAGCTACATTTACACGGTAAGCATCAGCTACTCAGCCGCCCGCCCTGTTCAGTCTATCCGCTCACCTCAGCGCTCTTCCCGCCGTTCGCTTTCAACCAGCAGCCCCGGAGGAGAAATGCTGCCGTACTCCAGGCATTCCCCCAGTCATTTTAAGGATGCTTATTGGTTCCCCAAAAACGATAAAAAGTCGGGCATTATCATCAATCAATAAAATCCCCATGGGCCAATCTTGAAGATTGGACTTTATGCCGCTGAGACTTAGCTTTTGTCAACAACTCAGAGGCGGAAGTGAGAGCTCCGCGCAACGCAAATGAAGTTCCGGCCGGAACACGGTGCGCTAACTAATAAAACATAAATTAACGAAGCTTCGAGGCAGGTACATTTTCCTCGAGGAATTTTAGTAATCGAGGTACTCGAATCATTCGAGGAATCGTTTCAGCCCTACAAAGCACACAGCTGTTAATAATTTATTTAATAAATTATTTAGTAATATCAATATATATTTATATAACTATACAAACACTAATAAATAAAGATTAATAATGACACAAATAAATAATGATTAATAGTGAATATAATAATAATAATAATTTATTTATATATATATATATATATATATATATATATATATATGTAACCCAGGCTTTCCCTCTTTGGATCTGCCGCTGATGGAAGACACCCTATGGACTCTGCGTTGTGTTTTACTTGTGCGTGAAGGTGGGATGTGATCCGTGCAGAAAAGAGGAATCGGACACAGCGATCGTGGTTGTGGGGAGACGTTGGCGCGTTTATTTCGTCCACCTTACAGGCAGTAAACACACTGTCAGCATTCAACCGCTTTTTTTCTGTTTTACAAAACAATCAAGCATCACAAAACGATCAAACATCACAAACCAATCAATCACCAGAAAGAAAATGTAATCTGTGCCTAACTGGCAATCTGAACCAATAGAAATATATATAATGTTCATTTTTACACCGGGCCAGCGGAGCTGCTGCTTACCTTACAGGCAGTAAACACACTGTAAGGAATACAGCAGTTCGTGCACAAAAATCCCCCGCACTACGGTGTCTCCGGCAGGACAAACATGCCAGGATTGCGGTGGTACCAACAGCACCCTCTTTTGGGACACTTGTGCACTGCTTTACATCTACCCCTTCTTTATTTGATGGCGTCTCTGCCATAAAACTAAACAAAACATCGAAAAAGAGTTAACTGGGAGAACCCTTAACAGTCTTAACATCAACAATAAAATGTATTGCTCAGATTTATCTTGTACGATATGTATTTTTGTGTGTCGAGTGTTTTATGTGTGTCTGTGAGCTCTCTTTGCCCTTTCCCTCTGCCACAGCTTCCATCCTCTTTCTATCTTCTGCTGCTCCTCTTCTGTTTTTGTGACCTGTGCTTCATACGACAGCTTTTTTGGAGGATGTCTGGTCCTGGGTGGGTTTTTTCTTGAAATCAAACTGCTCTGCAGTGAATCTGGCATTCCATGGGGTGCATTTTCTCCTGCTTTATCCCCTTCCTCTTGGCTAGCTTGTTTGTCTTTTTGTTTAGTTTCTCCAAGCTGCAGAGGGGGTCCAGTTTCCTCCTTGCTGACTGCATCTGCATTCTGTTGCAGGTCTGCCTCTGAACTTGTCTCATTCAGATCCAAATCTGATTCCTCCTCCTCGGCTGTACGTTTGCTCACCTCCTCAACAGGGATAAACATGCACTGGGTGAGAAGATTTCTGTGAACCACCCTTTCTGGGCCACCATTCTCGGGTTGTACCACATACACTGGTATTTCAGGCTGTTTCTTCACCACAATATAAGGACATGGCTCCCACTTGTCTCCGAGCTTCTGCCGTCCTTCCACATGACATATTTTGACCAGCACCCGGTCCCCTGGGCTGAATACTTGATCCTTTGCTTTTTGATCATAGTATTTCTTTTGTTGTTCCTTGGCAGTCCTAGAACTGTGATTAGCCTGCGCATAAGCCTCCAGCAGGCAGTCATGGAGTGTCTGCACATAGTCACTGTAGCTCGCTTGGCTGTTAGAGGTTGAGGTCCCAAACACCAGATCCACTGGAAGTCTGGGATGTCTCCCAAACATTAAATAGTATGGAGTATATCCAGTTGAGTCATGTCTCGTGCAGTTGTAAGCATGGGTCATGGCATCCACATATTCATGCCACCTGGGCTTTAGGTGAGGTGGCAGAGTTCCCAGCATATTCATTAGGGTCCGGTTGAACCTTTCAGTGGTCCCATTGCCCTGTGGGTGATATGGAGTGGTGTGAGTCTTAGTGATGCCAGTGATCTTGCATAATTCTTTTACAATTGCACTCTCAAAATTGCGTCCTTGGTCTGCATGGAGCTTTGCTGGAAAACCAAACCGGCAGAAGAAGTTCTTCCACAGAACCTTGGCTACTGTGCGTGCTTTTTGGTCTTTGGTGGGGTAGGCTTGAGCATAACGGGAAAAGTGATCCGTTACAACAAGTACGTTTTCAATGCCCCCCTTTGACTTTTCCAGGCAGAGAAAGTCTACACACACAAGCTCCATGGGGGTTTTGCTGTGGATGCTGACAAGAGGAGCTCCAATAGTGCCTGTGGGGGTTTTCCTAAGACAACATCTTTCACACTGCTCACACCACGATCTGACATCCAGGGACATATTTGGCCAGTAGAATCGCTCTCTTATCAGCTGTAGAGTTCTCTCAAAGCCTAAATGACCCGAATCATCATGCAGAGCAGTTTTAGCCACCACCCGCAGCTTCTCTGGCAAGATGAGCTGCTCAATGCGTCCTCTTTGTCCATCCGTGATGCATCTGTATAGGATGCCATCTCTGACCACCAACCTCCTCCACTCTTTTAAGAGAAGGCTCCCATGTCTTCCCAGGCTGATCCTCACGCTTCGAGGTGGTTTTTTGTTATTATTTTTGAAATACAGAACTTGGGGAATAATGGGATCATCTTTCTGTTCTGCACGGATTTGTTGAATTGTCATTGCTGGAAGTGCATCCGTTCCCACATCCAAATACAGCTGATTCACTGTTGGGAAAACACAGCTATCTGGGATCTTTGAAACAGCAGTGTTGTCGACTGTATGCAGGGGCTCTGGAGGCTTTGATTCAGTTACCCTGACATGATGAGGGCATGACTGTAAGATCTGTGTGACTTCTTGGTTGGACATGCGTGAAAGAGCATCAGCATTTGCATTGTTCTGTCCCTTTCTGTACTGAATGTCAAACTCAAACGACGACAGCTGGGACACCCATCTCTGCCCTGTGGCATCAAGCTTGGCTGTTGTCATAACATATTTGAGGGGGTTATTATCAGTCAAGACAGAGAAACAACGTCCATAAAGATGGTCATAGAACTTGTCTGTGACAGCCCATTTTAGGGCCAGAAATTCCAGCTTGTGTGCTGGATATCTGGTTTCAGGTGGGCTTAAGCCTCTGCTGGCATAAGCTATGACCCTCTCGACCCCATTCTGAACTTGAGCCAACACAGCACCCAGTCCCTCCCCAGAAGCATCAGTCTGCAGCATGAAAGGTAGGTTATAGTCTGGATAGCCTAGTATTGGCGCTGTTACCAGTCTACCCTTTAAACGCTGAAAAGCCTCTTCGCACTCATCAGTCCATAGATAGGGTCGCTCAGAATCAGTGTGTTTATGTGTCTTTCTCTTTTTCTTTCTGGGGTCACCGGAGGTGAGACGGTACAAGGGAGCAGCCAGCGTGGAATAACCTTTCACATAGCGTCTGTAGTACCCTGCAAAGCCCAAAAACTGCAGGACCTCTTTACGGTTAGTGGGCGTTTTCCAGTTCTTAACCTTGCTGATCTTCTCTGGATCTGTCTTGATTCCCTCTGCAGACACTATGTGGCCCAGATACTGCACCTCCTTTTTCACCAACTGACACTTTGAGGGTTTTAACTTCAAACCATGTTCTTTCAGTCGATCAAAAACCAGCCGGAGGCGTTCCAGATGCTCCTCAAATGTTTTGGAAAATATTATGAGGTCATCAAGGTAAATGAGCAGGTGAGTGAAATTCAGATCCCCAAAACAGCATGTCATGAGCCTCTGAAACGTTGAAGGGGCATTCTGGAGCCCGAATGGCATTCTGTTGGCCTCAAAAAGCCCCATGGGTGTGCTGAATGCAGTTTTGTGTTTATCATGTTCTGCCACTTCAACTTGCCAATAGCCTGACGTGAGATCCAGTGTGGAGAAGTATTTAGCTTGCCCCAGTGCCTCCAATGCTTCCTCAATTCTAGGCAGAGGAAATGCATCACGTGTGCTGCAGGAATTCAGTTTTCTGTAATCAATACAAAGCCTTAATGACCCATCTTTTTTAGTAACAATCACCACTGGTGATGCATATGGGCTCTTACTTGGCCGGATAACTCCTGCAGCTTCCATCTCTGTCAGAAGGTTCCTCACCTCTTGCCACTGAGAAGGGGGGATCTTACGATATGGAAGTCGAAACGGCTTTGAGTCTACCAGAGGGATCTCATGCCGCACAGTCTTTGTATGGCCGTAATCCATAGAATTCTGGGAGAAGACATCCCCATTTTTCTCCACTAGTTTCCTGAGGAGAGCACGCTGGTCTTCATTTTCCACTGCTGCTCCAACTAAGTCCACTTCAAAACTTGCCACCACTTGACCCAGGCTCAGACAGAGCTCTTCTTCCATTTCACCTTGATGTTTGTCTCCTTTTGTGTCAGAGGATTCAACCACTTTGTCCACCAAGAAGGCTGTGGCGAGCTGAGTGTTGGGCTTAATAGTGATGTTTTTCTGGGACACATTCATGACTCTGACTGGAGCATATCCCCTCTTTACATCTGTGAGAACTTTAGCCACCAGTAGGTCTTGGGGGAGCTGGAGTGGAGAAGTGCTTTAAATCAGTGCAGTATAAATTTTTCTCTGAGGGCCTGCCTTAATCCTACATTTCACATCCACCTCTTTACCACTAGGGATGCAGATAGCCCGGCCAGTGAAGACAGCAGGGCCAACCATGCCGTGCATCTGATCTTCTGTGTTTTCCACCTCCATCACAGCAGAATGCCATTCTGGATGGCTCTCTTTTATTTTGTGGAGGAATTTGACACCATAAACTGCTTGTAGGTGACTTTTAGATGCACGGATGACATTGGTTCCTATGAGCAGAGGCACTGTGGAGCGATATTCAGAATCAGGGACAACAAATGTGGGGACAGTCATACAGTCCTCTCCAAAGACCTTAAGTTTGATCTGCAAGACACCATAATAAGGCACATTTTGAGCTGCAGCACCTTCTATAGTAATTTTGGATGCCTGCAGATTCTGTTTTTGAAGGTCTGGGTGGTTGTGCCAGAAGCTATGGGTGATGCTTGTGATTTGAGATCCAGAGTCAATAAGAGCCCTGCATTTAATGCCATTTATCTCCACTTCTCCCTCATTTCTTGGGCCCACCAGAGGAGTGCCCTCTGCTCTATTAGCATTGCCTTTATCATCTGGGGATGGGGCTTTCTGCTTGCCCATGGTTGCCCCTGCTACCATGGGCTTTAAGCGTTTAAACCCTGAGCTGGGGGCATGTTGATTTCCTCTGCTGAGGTTGACAACTGAGCGGGGCGAGTCCTGGTGGAGGTGGGATCAGGAAGTACTGCTCGACAGAATCTAGCTATGTGCCCTCGGTTTCCACAGCGATGGCATGTAACACTTGAACTGTGGCTTGTGGAATTTGCTGATGAGGGAGATGTGTTTGAGGGTAACTGGGAGGATTTTATACTCGATTCCAGTTTGGACAGCTTGGCCATTTGCTCTTCTTGGTTAAGAGCTAATTTTCTGACAATCTCGGTCAGTTCAGAGAGCTCAGAAGTGCACTGCTTTCCTTCCACCTTCACAGCTGAGCTTTCTGAGGTCATCTGCACCTGAGTAAATGTCTTCTTTATTTTATTTTGTGGCTGGAACTTCTTTGTTTCTCTGGCCATATTTCGTAACTCAGACTGCAGTTCTCTAAAACTCAGTAACATGGGCTTCATGGGAGCTATTCGTGCAAATACCTGCTCATCTATCAGCCCTCTTAAAAACTGACGAGTCAGTTTACTATCCCGATCTGGAAAGGGCCTACCACCCCTCTGGTTTTCTTCCACAGCCCGCAAGATTGCCTCCAGCGCTATGGCATACGAGCAGGCGGACTCGCATGACCTCTGGCTACGCTCATAAAAGTCAGCTAAAGGGTCTAACGAGCCCTGAGTATCACTGTACTCTGCTCTCAGTTCGGTGAATGCCTTCTCGGGGGTCTGGTCACTGGGTGGGAGGTTGAGAACCAGCTTCCTGGCCTCTCCATTGAGGTGTCGAACCACTGTGGAGAAGCGAAGATGTACAGGGAGGTCAATGGCATCCAACAGGTATTGCATATCACGGATCCAGTCTTCCACCAGCATCTTACCGTCTGTCTGCATTACCAGTAAAGACTTGCACATTCTTTACCTGGTGAGTCTGCAGGAAACCACCATATATTGCTTGGGGGAGGCGTGGATTGATGGTAGTCCTCCCAGAGTCATCTAACTGAGGATCAGGATGCTATGCATACGAGGCGATGGCAGCAGGTGGGGGTCGAGGGATGTATGAGGCAGCTCCTGAGCGGTCATATGTGTTACACCCCAATGCATGCGGCTGCATGTGCTGTGGTACACCGGCCTGCTCGGGACCAATGTAGTTGGAGGCTCCATATGAGGCAAACTGGGAACTAATTAGAGCTGAATTGGGGGCCCCGGTGTTTGCAGCGGGTGTATTTTGTGTTTGTGGTTCCCCCTGGGTGCAACCCTGATAAATAGGTGCAACAGATCGAGAGGGCTGGAATGTGGGTCTGGGCTGGGAGCCTGCCATGGACTGTGCAGCAGGAACAGGATTACTGACATTCACAGCTGCTGGGGCCCTGACATTTGGTGCAGAGGTCTGGGTAATTGGGTAATGGCTGCCTGTTACTGGGGGGAGCAGAGTAGCTGCACAGCTGGCCATTGGAGGTATTTGAAAGCCCACCTGGATAGGCTGGGAGTGCGGGGTGGAATGTGGGTGGTCTAGATAGGTGTGGGTGCTACGTCCCAAAAGCTGCCCTGTCTGGTTATCAACCCCTTGAGGTTGTGTGCTGGGCTGCTGTACCAACTGAGATGCATTTTGGAATGCATTGGGATAGTTTTGATGACCAAGGTGGGCTGGTGCAGCTGGGGCAGTAGGAAGAGGAAGAAGAGACGGTTGCAGGGGGACAGGATTCTGGTCACTATAGAAGGATAAATGAGGAGGAGGAGGAGTAAGCTGCCCTTCACTTGCCCATGGCTGCAGTTGTGTGTGACCTGGAATGGCACTGAGATTATTTTGCTGGGACCCTGTCAGAGATCCTGGACTCAGAGGCTCAGCTGAGTAATTATGCCACATATTTACACGTTCTTTCTCTCTTTATTACTTTTTACTGTTATGTAGAATTATGAGCACAACAGATCATGTGTCTATGTCTGAGGAAGCTTACTATAGTGTTCTTTGTAGCAAATACATTCAACACACTTCTTAGCACATTTTATAGACATTTAAAATAAAAAATAAAAAATGAAAGCGTCACAACTGTTATGAATATTCAATATCGAGTCACAACGACCTCTTCGAATGGCTAGCTGGACAGCTTTTTTTTTTTTTTTACATTACTATCACAAAACAAATTAACACCACAACATTTTACTCAAATCTTTACAGAATACACAGGAATCCCACGTTTAAACAGCAGGCACAATCAACGGGAGTGAAGTCTTCTTCTTTTTTTTTTTTTTTTTTTTTTTCCAAAAAAAAAAATTCCCTCCAACCTGTTGGTCTCCAAGAACCACTATCCGGGTCACGGCACCAAGATGTAACCCAGGCTTTCCCTCTTTGGATCTGCCGCTGATGGAAGACACCCTATGGACTCTGCGTTGTGTTTTACTTGTGCGTGAAGGTGGGATGTGATCCGTGCAGAAAAGAGGAATCGGACACAGCGATCGTGGTTGTGGGGAGACGTTGGCGCGTTTATTTCGTCCACCTTACAGGCAGTAAACACACTGTCAGCATTCAACCGCTTTTTTTCTGTTTTACAAAACAATCAAGCATCACAAAACGATCAAACGTCACAAACCAATCAATCACCAGAAAGAAAATGTAATCTGTGCCTAACTGGCAATCTGAACCAATAGAAATATATATAATGTTCATTTTTACACCGGGCCAGCGGAGCTGCTGCTTACCTTACAGGCAGTAAACACACTGTAAGGAATACAGCAGTTAGCGCACAAAAATCCCCCGCACTACGGTGTCTCCGGCAGGACAAACATGCCAGGATTGCGGTGGTACCAACAGCACCCTCTTTTGGGACACTTGTGCACTGCTTTACATATATATATATATATATATATATATATATATATATATATATATATATATATATATATATACTGCTCAAAAAAATAAAGGGAACATTTCACTTTAATTTTGTGTGTGGCTGCAAATCCAGGCCTCCATTGGTTAATAAATTTGATTTCCATTGATGATTTTTGTGTGATTTTGTTGTCAGCACATTCAACTTTGTACAGAACAAAGTATTCAATGAGAATATTTCATTCATTCAGATCTAGGATGTGTTATTTGAGTGTTCCCTTTATTTTTTTGAGCAGTGTATATATATATATATATATATATATATATATATATATATATATATATATATATATATATATATATATATATATATATATAAACATTTATGTATATGTTTATGTTTTTCAGCCGATGAGTCCAAAATCCAATGTGAGATTCATCCGTGCTGCAGTGAATCCATCTCTCTTTATAGATATCTCCCTCTTCTTCCTCACATCGTGTCTTTATGAAACTTTCAAAACAAAAACGGAAGATTTAGGATGTATCTTACTTTTGACAGAGTGAAAGAATATAAATAAGAGTCTTTACCACCTGTGTAAACTTTGCCGGTGGATGTTATAACACTTAAGTTTTATAATATGTGTTATATTGTTTGATTTCTAATATAGGCTCTTGTGTCAGATAATCTAAGTCAATGTTGGAGAATAATTAATTTTTTAGATTTACGGAATCTCAGTTAGCCTTCATAGCGGGGCTGAACCCGTATTAGACCAAGCACTGTAGCTAATATTTGCTGGTATGTCGCCGGTGGACATAAATACAGTAAAGTAATATTCTAATCACGATATATACACAATAATATGTCCATCTTACTTGTGAAATGTTGTCTGTGGAGCCCTCACATCAATAATCCATAGATCCGAACAACAATATCCCTCAGTGCGGAGGCATCTTCTGCTGTTTTGATTGAGCAAAGAAGGAGGGTATACCGCTCCAAGATGGCCGCCGTATTTCCTGCGCCGTAGCAGCCAGTGCGGGGTCTACTGTTATATTATGTCTATGGGCTTTCCTGGATTCAAGGCTTTTCTTCTCTTTATGGTGTTTTTAAAAAACAAATGAAAGTGTGCAATACCTCCACCATGTGGTTTGGAGTATGAACTGGAGCTAACCTAAGTAAAAAAAAAAAGTATGCTTTAGTATACTAAATTTTAACGTACTTTGATTGATGTACTTAAACTGTTCTATTTTGGAACAACTTTTTTGTGCTTAGTATACTTTAGTAGTATTTAAATAGTATTAAATTACAACTTTTAGTATATTTAGTATACTCAACGTACTTTTTTGGAACAACTTAAAGTTATACTTAGTATACTTTAAGTATGCTTTTTTTTATGTAGTATTCAAGAAAAATGTTCCCAAAATATTCCATGTTGAGTGTTCTAATTCTATCATAGAATTATATTAAAAATATACTTTTAATATATTTTAAATATACTACTAATATATTAGTAATGTATTTAAATTACACTTAATTTTTATTTTTGATTTACTGCTATTGCTAATAAAGTACAATTTTAATTACTCATAAGTCTTTATTTATACTTTGTACATTACATGCATAACTACACTACAGTACTTACATTGTTTTAAGCTACAATTACATGGAAAGATTAATTATACAAGATGTTCAAGGTAATTCAATTATGTTGTTTTATTACAGACATTTTAAAATTGTCAAATTTTACTCAATTTTATGAACTTTACATAAATTATCAGTTTACACATCAAAAGTAAACACAATGAACATGAAATTTTAAGTGTGACAATAAAAAATGACAGTGAGGATCAACGACAGAATATTTCCTTTCACTGCACCTACAGAAACCTACAAAAAAGAATAGAGCAATTAAACAGAAAGCATTTGTATTTTAAAGAACACAGAAAAATGGCAAATAAAAAAATAATGCTTACAATTTTAAGACGTTTTGTACTCACTGTGTATGTGACATCATCAGAACTGATGATGATTGGGACCGGATACCTGGGGTGGAAAAGCATTTCTGAGTGACTGCTTTGCCTGTTTATGTTAGAAGTAGAAAAAAAATAGTCAGCAATGTCATCGAATCAGTTGATGTTGGCATTAACTATGAAGCTGTTTTAAGTGTGGACTTACGGAGACAAACTACCTTAAAAGTTTTCCATCCATGATCTGAACACTGATCCTTGCAGGGTAGCGAGGGGGGCTGATGGTGCCCATCTCTAGCAGTTATCAGATGAGAGGCAGGGTTCACCCTGGACAGGTCACCAGTCCATCACAGGACCTTGAAAGCCAACAACAAATAAAATCTATGAAAGAGAAATGTTAGATTAACAAGGGGAAAAATTATGTCCAGTTACCTTTAAATCAAATCATGTTTATTAAGGACTTGGTGTTGGTAACACACCAGTTTTTGTTGTTGAAAATGTAGCTAGCTCCTCATTGAAAAAAACAAAAACAAACTTACATCATGAAGACAATGTGAAGGTTCATCTTCAGAGCTGGTTGGTGATCTGGTGGAGCCAGAGCTTCTTCTGAGACAGGAAAGTCTTTAGTTTCCCAACACCTGATTTCTCTGGCTTCCTCTTTCATCTTCATTTGCTAAGACTGCAATGCAAACATATGTTGAAGATAAAAACATTGATGAATGAGTTAGAACAACAACCTCACAATATCAAAGTCTCTTTGTCTTATCGTTCTTAATTAAAACCAGGTTAAGTTTATGAATTAAAGTATAAGTCGCAACAAACAGAGCCTCCATGCAGTTACAACATGAAGCTGAATGATTTCTATGGTAATAATCATACAAGTCACAATAAAATTGATAAAATAATTATTTATGAAACCAACGTAAGTTATATATCTTTACTGCACTGTTTATAATTAAATGAAGATAATTAATAAGCAAACTTACCACCAGCTAGCAACACGTAGCAGCCTTCGTCCCCCTGGGCTCCTTTTGTGACACACATTTCATTTCCATCGGTTGTTGTCCCGTTGTGTTGTCGTCTAACTCTGACTAGGACGTCACCAGCTTGAATTTACCAAAATTAGTAACTATTGTCAATGCCCTCTGTATTTTTAAGGCAATATTATGCGAGTAAAAATGGTGAATTTGAACAGCGCCCGTTATCTTCCCTGCGTTCAAGTTTTTAAATGGGGTATATGCCACGAGAGGTGGTGACGTATTTCCGTTTGAATTTATTCCACATAGGTTGGTTCCGGGTCCTGCTTGCTCCTATTGTTCTTGGCCGAAGCTGCAAGATCTGTACCATGAAAAAGACGCGAAACTTAAAATATCTGTGAGCTGCTGGTACAACGACTGAGTTTTGTGGTGTGCCGTTGTTTCCAGTAATTAGTCAGTACCATCCAGTGCTTAGTTTTTTCATTTTCCAGCTGATATCAAGGCGACAGCGGACTGTAGCCAAAACTTAGCCACTACAGCTAACACGCGGTTTGTAGCTGCCTGCTATTTCAAAGCTTGAGGATATTGAAGATCCAGCGTCAGAAATGGGAAGATGGGGGATATAAAGGGAGTTGTATGTGGTTCGTTTAGTGGAATAATTTGTTGGAGGAAAATAATGCCGGAGGAAATCCACTGCAACGGGAACAGGCTGAGAACAGAGGCAGCGATTTGGCACAAGGTAAGTCAATACGTGTGTGTTGATGTGCGTTTATGTTATATGGAGTATGAAATTATTTTTAGGCAACTCCTTAGTTTTTGTTTATGTGACAATTATATAAAATACATTTAACATGCAGTCGGAGCGATACCGAGCACGGTAATTTAAAAGCAGCCGAGAGCAGCAATGCTCCAAACCACACAAGAAGTCAGTCAGATTAAGGTCCAAAACCTTCGCTTTACAGTCATTTAAGTGGCACCGACCCACATAAAAAAATCCACAGAAGAAATGGTGCAAATCACGTATTTCCCGAATCCCGAATATATGATTATCTACCTTTGCTGTTTCATAATTATTATCCACGTTAGAGTGAATTTTTCCACTTGACTGCTATAATCTGTTCTTGCGTTACACAACGTAATTTCTCTTTTTTTCCCTCTGAGATTCTTCTTAGAAAATTAGGTAATGAAGTTACATCCTCCCGCTGCTTTTTGTTTTTAAAATGGTTAAAGGTTACTGTGGGCAAATCCAGCAAGGACCAAGTGAAAAACTCCATCTCTAACACAGAGTGACCTGTGCACCGGAAACAGGCTATGTGGAAAAAAAATGCGGAAGTGCTAAAACGGAAGTCCGTGGCATATACCCTATTCTCTTGATGGCGTTTAAAAAAAATGAAAGTGTGCAATACCGCCACCATTTGGTCTGGAGTACCAACTGGAGCTTATGCCGTTGATTATAAGGTTTTACATCACACATCTGAAAATGGATTGGGTACTTTCTTAAAAATTACATCATGATTATCATTTTTTTTATTGTATGCAATTTTAATAGTAAAAGATTATTAAGGCACTTAAAACTTCATACTTTTTAGGTACTTAAAAAGTATGCCTACATATTACATTAAACACACTTTAAAGGTGCTTATAAGACATACTTCTGCATATGCATTAATTAGTTTGTTTTGTAATTAGGTTGCTGCGTGTTGCAGACTTCTGCCAAGGTCCCTCTTGAAAATGAGATCTGGATCTCAATGGGGTTCACCTGGTTAAATAAAGAAAATTTAAAAAGGCATACTTTATTAGCCTAAAATTTACTCTGAGATGTAATTTAAAACATACTGAAAATAATTTAAAGTAGTGTTAAGTAAATTTTTAAAAATTCTATTTTGAGCATATATTTTTAAATTTACGCAAAATATATTTTAAATATATTTGAGAAAGTGTATATTTAGACTTGGGCAAATATATATTTTGTTCACTTAAAGTATACTTTTATTTAAAATATTAAAAGTGTATTTTGGTACAATTATGTTTAAGTATGTTTAAAGTTCTAATTTCAAAATTGGTACAAGTATACTTTCAGTATACTTCAGATATATTTATAGGTAGTACACTTAATGCTTAGTATACTTAAAATGTACTTTCACCAATTTAAGTATGTTTGAAATATACTTTATTTCACCTGGGAATGACGCCGACTTATAGACATTACATCATACATCTGAAAATGGATTGGGTAATTTGTTAAACAACTGTCATGGTGGGTTTTATGTTTCGAGCCCACATGCAGGAACACTCACGGAGAGGAGGAATAAATGCAGTAGTTTATTTACAATATGTACAAGTGATTTGACAGAGCTACTGAAAGGGTGACGCGACCAGGAACTCCGGAGCGGCTGCAAGCGAAAGGGGAGATGGTGAGTTGAATGACGGTGGGGAACGACCAAACTCCTGGAATATAGTTTAGTGCTTACTTGTGTAGAGAACTTTGGAGCTGCGGAGGGGAGTGGTTCCAAGTAATGGAGTTAGAGAAGCGGACGTTGGAAGGCCGACAACGGACGTGGCGTTGGAGGGCGGACAGGTAGATCAGAGTGGAGGCGTAGAGAACCAGCGGTGCAAAGCAAGCTCCCAGCTAGAGAGGAGTTTTCAAAGGGTAATCCAAAGCTAGTAGGACTTGGGGAAACTTCTCCAGGGACACTTGAAGGCGTCCTGAAAAAAAAAAAAAAAAAAAAAAAAGTGATAAGAGACTGATCAAAAACTGCACGAAGAAACCTAGAAACTACTCTGAATGGTGACTCAGGGGCCTGATGTACCACTAAAGGCAAACACTCTGGCAGAGAAGTGCTGGAAGCCCGCTGCTAATATACTCCTCCTGGGAGGTGATGATGATATCAATCAGGTGCGTCCTGTTGAACCTGTCAGCGCCCTCCTGACAAAACCGAACCACTGGCGCCCTCTTCTGGATAGTCGGTGATGCTGAAAAGGAAAACAAAACTAACCCCACAACCTGGTACCCAACAGTACCCCCCCCCTCAACGACCGCCACCCGGCGGTCCAGAAGAACCAGAGGGTTGGGAGGAACGAAAATCAGTGATAAGGGAGGGATCTAAAATAAAAGAACCGGGTACCCATAGCCGGTCTTCAGGGCTGTAGCCCTCCCAGTCTACCAAATACTACCAAATACTGCCCCGCCAGCTAGAATCCACAATCCGGCGGACAGTATACGCAGGGTGGCCGTCAATCTCCCAGGGGCGGGGGAGGCTCCTCAGGTGGGCACAACGGGCTGGAGTGAACTGGCTTGACTTGAGAAATGTGGAAAGTAGGATGAACACGGAGGGAAGTCGACAAGCACAGGCGGACGGCAGATGGACCAATGACCTTCTCAATAACATATGGTCCAATGAAGTGGGGGGTCAGCTTCCTGGAAACAGATTTTAATGGAATGTCCTTAGTGGAGAGCCAAACCTTCTGACCTGGTTCGTAGGTAGGTGCAGCCCTCCTCTTGCAGTCGGCCCAGCGACGATTTTGCTCAGCTGTGCGATTAAGGGCAGCGACAGTCTTGTCCCAGATGGCCTTGCACTGTCGGATATGGTGTTGGACCGACATGACTGCAATGTCTGCCTCATCAGCAGGAAACAGAGGAGGTTGGTAGCCTAGAGATATCTCAAAAGGGGTCAGACCAGTAGCAGCGGAAGTGTGAGAATTGTGGGCATACTCTACCCAAGGTAGGCAACGGCTCCAGTCGGCGGGGTTGGACGCGGTGAGACACCTGAGAGTGGCCTCCATCTCTTGGTTCATGCGCTCGACCTGGCCGTTGGACTGTGGATGATAACCCTACCTATGGCGAACGGCCAATGTCCGCGGTTGGCGCTGCCCTGCCTCCGCTGACGCTGCCAGGGCGTACGTGAGCGCTGCCCTGCCTCCGCTGACGCTGCCAGGGCGTACGTGAGCGCTGCCCTGCCTCCGCTGACGCTGCCAGGGCGTACGTGAGCGCTGCCCTGCCTCCGCTGACGCTGCCAGGGCGTACGTGAGCGCTGCCCTGCCTCCGCTGACGCTGCCAGGGCGTACGTGAGCGCTGCCCTGCCTCCGCTGACGCTGCCAGGGCGTACGTGAGCGCTGCCCTGCCTCCGCTGACGCTGCCAGGGCGTACGTGAGCGCTGCCCTGCCTCCGCTGACGCTGCCAGGGCGCTGATTAGCCGGAGGGCACCGGCTGCGCCCCGCCAATTGGCCTCAATAGGCTGCACCTGCTGCGCCCCGCCGTTCCCCTGCAGCTAATTGGCCTCAATAGGGTGCACCTGCTCATTCCAGCCCCGGCAGCCGGACAGAGACGCTTCTGCTGGAGGTTTTGAGCACCGGGGAAGCTTCCAGATGCCAAACCATCGACCCTACAGACGCTGCCCCATCTGCCGCAGTAAGTTTGCTCAGCTGCCGAAGCATTTAGAGCGAGTTCACCGCGTTTTGAACCAGGCGGAGCGGAAAATCCTGCTGGCTTTTGCCCACGGGCGAGTCAACGTCCGGGGAATGGACTGCCCTGTCCGGGGCTGCACCTACAGAGGTCCCAGGGTCGACCGCCACCTCTCCGCCGGTCACGGGGAGCTGGAGGTCGAGACGATAAGGGGGCACCTCCGCAGCCTTCACTGGAGGGCCACCATCCACGCTCTCTCCGTACTGAGGTCCACGGAGCCCACGCCACGGCTGGCTTCCGAGCTGGACCTGCCGGACCAGCAGCAACCAGCCCCAGACTCTCCTGGGGAGGACGGAGACGTGTCCTCCTCTTCTCCGGGGACCGCCCTGGAGCCTCTTTCCGGTAGGGATTCTCCGCCTCGCTCCCACAGACCTGGTTCTCTGCCCGCATCGCCGCCCCCTGGTTCCAACGCCTCTTCTCCTCCTCCTCCTCCTGGCTCCACGGCCAGCCCTCCTCCTCCTCCTCCTCCTGGTCCTGGTGGTCCTGGTTCCGACCCCGGCTCTCCCCCTCCTGGTCCTGCTTCCAACGCTGGCTCTCCTGCCCCTGCCGGGACGCGGCCAGAGGCGGAGACGAGCGACTCTGACCCTCCGGCCGGCTCCAGCAGCACCAGGGCGGTCCGAGGGCTTGCCCTGCTCCCCTTCGCACCGCTAGTGTTCCCCGCTGCCGTGGAGAGCTACTTGGAGGAGTACCACACGCACCTCCGTGGGGCCCTGCCCACCCCGCAGCACTGCATGAACGCGCGCTCCAAGCTGGGCCGGATCCGGAGCCTTCTCTCCTTCGTGGCCCGGGGGAAACCTCTCAACGCCACCTGGGCGTTCATGCATGACCTGGAGAAGATCCACGCCTTCCCACAAGCCCTGAAGGACAGGAGGAGAGCCATAACAACAGTCAAGGTCTACCTGGTGAACTTCTCGCAGTTCATGGACTACTTCTCCGAGACCCCGCCGAGGGGCTGCAGGCTGACCAAGAGACAGATCAGGGGGGTGAGCAGGGCGGTCAGAGCGGACCTCCAGCAGATCGTGACCGAGGTAACCCTCCACCAGATCTCCGTGAAGCGCTCCAAGGCCAAGAGGTCCATCAGCAGGAAGCAGCTGCGGAGGTGCAAGAGCCTGGCCACGGCCACCATCCCTGTGCTCCTCGGGAAGCTGGAGGCGGCACCCTCGAACGTCCAGCTCCGCCACAGGCTCTACGGCTACCTGGCCTGCTACCTGTCTGCTGTCTACGGCCACCGGCCTGGGGTGCTGACCAACATGACTGTGGGGGAGCTCCAGGAGGCGATGGAGGATGCTGAGGAAGGATCTCCAGGCTTTGTGATCAATGTAAGTGGATCTACGAGAACCAGGGGCATGGAGCTCCGGGCAGAGAACCAGGCGCACTGAGCTCCATGCTCCTGGAGCTCATCTCATCTCATCCCTTCTCAGGTGAGGAACCACAAGACCAACAGGGCCTTCGGGGCGGCCCAGCTGTTCCTGACCCACGCCGAGTTCAGCTGGTTCGTCCGGTGGCTCTCCGTCCGGAACACGCTGAACCCACCGTGCCGGTTCCTCCTCTTCAGCAGCAACCAGAAGCGGATCGCCAAGCTGACGCGGTTCTCCCAGTGTGCCTGGACGGAGATGGGGCTTCCAGGCCGGCCGACCATGACTGATTTCCGCAGCGCAGTGGCCACACACGTGGGTAGCACATTTCTCCGGTCGGAGGGGGGGGGGAAGAAAAAACCACCAGGTTTTTTAATACATTTTTATTCTGTTTTTCAGGCAAGGGATGCACACAGCAGCGAGGTCAGGGGACAGCTTGCCCGGGTGATGTGCCACGACACCAGGACCGCGGACAGGTTCTACGCCAACCAGCTCACGGCGGAACAACTGGCGGACATCCGGAGCAAGTTTGACCGGGCCACAGCGCCACAATCTTCCTCTCCAGGCTCCGGGGAAGCCAGCCCACCACTCCCCCCCCGGCAAGGTGACTCCTCTTCGGACCTGGCCTCCTCCACCACCCCTGGGGACTCGGAGAGAGAGACGGAGGAAAACAATTAAAAATGTTCAATAAAGATGTTAAATGTGAAACAACCGCATCTCTTTAATTACCTGGGCTGGGGAGGGAGGGTAGGTTGGGGTAGCTCCAGGCCCTGACCTCCAGGAAGAGAACCAGGCATGGAGCTGCAGGCCCTGACCTCCAGGAAGAGAACCAGGCATGGAGCTGCAGGCCCTGACCTCCAGGAAGAGAACCAGGCATGGAGCTGCAGGCCCTGACCTCCAGGAAGAGAACCAGGCATGGAGCTGCAGGCCCTGACCTCCAGGCAGAGAACCAGGCATGGAGCTGCAGGCCCTGACCTCCAGGAAGAGAACCAGGCATGGAGCTGCAGGCCCTGACCTCCAGGAAGAGAACCAGGCATGGAGCTGCAGGCCCTGACCTCCAGGCAGAGAACCAGGCATGGAGCTGCAGGCCCTGACCTCCAGGAAGAGAACCAGGCATGGAGCTGCAGGCCCTGACCTCCAGGAAGAGAACCAGGCATGGAGCTGCAGGCCCTGACCTCCAGGCAGAGAACCAGGCATGGAGCTGCAGGCCCTGACCTCCAGGAAGAGAACCAGGCATGGAGCTGCAGGCCCTGACCTCCAGGAAGAGAACCAGGCATGGAGCTGCAGGCCCTGACCTCCAGGAAGAGAACCAGGCATGGAGCTGCAGGCCCTGACCTCCAGGAAGAGAACCAGGCATGGAGCTGCAGGCCCTGACCTCCAGGAAGAGAACCAGGCATGGAGCTGCAGGCCCTGACCTCCAGGCAGAGAACCAGGCATGGAGCTGCAGGCCCTGACCTCCAGGAAGAGAACCAGGCATGGAGCTGCAGGCCCTGACCTCCAGGAAGAGAACCAGGCATGGAGCTGCAGGCCCTGACCTCCAGGAAGAGAACCAGGCATGGAGCTGCAGGCCCTGACCTCCAGGAAGAGAACCAGGCATGGAGCTGCAGGCCCTGACCTCCAGGAAGAGAACCAGGCATGGAGCTGCAGGCCCTGACCTCCAGGCAGAGAACCAGGCATGGAGCTGCAGGCCCTGACCTCCAGGAAGAGAACCAGGCATGGAGCTGCAGGCCCTGACCTCCAGGAAGAGAACCAGGCATGGAGCTGCAGGCCCTGACCTCCAGGAAGAGAACCAGGCATGGAGCTGCAGGCCCTGACCTCCAGGAAGAGAACCAGGCATGGAGCTGCAGGCCCTGACCTCCAGGAAGAGAACCAGGCATGGAGCTCCAGGACCGCACACACATGCAGGGGACAGGCCATGGAGCTCCAGGACCGCACACACATGCAGGGGACAGGCCATGGAGCTCCAGGACCGCACACACATGCAGGGGACAGGCCATGGAGCTCCAGGACCGCACACACATGCAGGGGACAGGCCATGGAGCTCCAGGACCGCACACACATGCAGGGGACAGGCCATGGAGCTCCAGGACCGCACACACATGCAGGGGACAGGCCATGGAGCTCCAGGACCGCACACACATGCAGGGGACAGGCCATGGAGCTCCAGGACCGCACACACATGCAGGGGACAGGCCATGGAGCTCCAGGACCGCACACACATGCAGGGGACAGGCCATGGAGCTCCAGGACCGCACACACATGCAGGGGACAGGCCATGGAGCTCCAGGACCGCACACACATGCAGGGGACAGGCCATG